>NW_020837981.1:11339431-11613036 GCF_003676395.1 Aethalodelphis obliquidens | reverse complement strand
TTTTTTTTTTTTTTTTTTTTTTTTTTTTTGCGGTACGCGGGCCTCTCCCGTTGCGGAGCACAGGCTCCGGACGCGCAGGCTCAGCGGCCGTGGCTCATGGGCCCAGCCGCTCCGCGGCATGTGGGATCTTCCCGGACCAGGGCACGAACTGTGTCCCCTGCATCGGCAGGCGGACTCTCAACCACTGCGCCACCAGGGACACCCTGTTTAATCTTTTAAAAATAGATTTATTGAGGTATAATATATGTACCATAAAATTCACTAATTTTAAGGTTCAACTGTGCAACCATCACCACATTCCAGTTTTAGAAGGTTTCTATTACTCCCCAAAAGTTTCTTCGTGCCTGTTTTCAGTCAATCCCCATTCCAACCCTTGGCCCTAGAATCACTGATCTATTTTCATCTCTATAATTTTCCTAATTTCATATAAATGGTATCATATAATATACAGTCTTTTGTGCCTTCTCTTAATTAGCATAATATTTTTGAGGTTCATCCATATTGTTGCATGAATCAGAATTTCATTTTTATTGCTTAATAGTATTCCATTGTATAAATATACCATATTTTGTTTATCCATTCACTGATGTGTCATTTGGAATGTTTCCAGTCTTTACCGATTATTAAATGCTGTAATGAAATAGAGAAATCTTTGTGTAGACATATGTTTTCACTTTTCTTGACTAGATACCAAGAAGTGGAATTGCTGGGATATATGGTAAATATGTATTTAACTTTTTAAGAATCTGCAAAACTGTTTTCCAAAGTGGTGTACTAATTTGCAATCCCGCCAGCAATGTATAAGGATTCCGGTTTCTCCACATCCCTGTCAATAATTGCCAGTCTTGGGCTTCCCTGGTGGCACAGTGGTTGGGAGTCTGCCTGCCGGTGCGGGGGACACGGGTTCGAGCCCTGGTCCGAGAGGATCCCATATGCCGCGGAGCGACTGGGCCCGTGCACCACAACTACTGAGCCCACGGGCCACAATTACTGAGGCCTGTGCGCCTGGAGCCCGTGCTCCGCAGCAGGAGAGGCCACCGCAGTGGGGGGCCCACGCACCGCAGCGAAGAGTGGCCCCTGCTCACTGCAACTAGAGAAAGCTCACGCGCAGCAACAAGGACCCAATGAAGCCAAAAATAAATAAAATTAAATTTAAAAAATTAAAAAAAAAATTGCCAGTCTTTTCGATTTAAGCCATTCTAATGGGTGTGTAGCGTGGTATTAATTTATGTTATCTTAATGAATTATCTTTTAAATTTTGACATAATTTCAGATTAAAGTTACAAGAATAGTTCTCTCCTCTCTATATACACACATGCACACATATATACATGTGTACATGATACATAAGTATATATTTTAACTTTTCCTGAACCATTTGAGAGTAAATTGCAAACACGATGCAATTTTAGACTTTAGTATGTGTTTCCTAAAACCAAGGACATTCTCTTACATAAGCACAGTGCAATTATCAAAATCATGAGATTAGTACAAATATAATACTATTATCTAATCTGTAGACTTCATTTAGATTTTTCCAAATGCCCCAGTAATATCTTTTATAGCAAAAGAAAATCCAGGATCATGCCTTTTACTCAGTATTCATGTCTTCAGTTTCTTTTAATTGGGAGTAGTTCTTGATTCTTTTTGTTTCATGATATTGGAATTTCTCAACATTATAGGGCAGTAATTTTGTAAAATATTCCTCAATTAGTGTTTGATGTATCTTTATGATTATATCAGGTTATGAACTTTTAGCAGGAATACCTCAAAAACACTGTTGTGTTGCCCTCAGTGCGTTCTATATTAGGAGGCACATGCTGTTTATCCCAATAATGGTGATGGTAACCTTGATTATTTGTTTAGATTGTTATCTGCCAGGTTTTTCTACTATGGCATTACTGTGTTCCCCCTTGTAATTAATAAATATCTTGTTGTGAAATACTTGAGACTATGTAAATATCTTCTTCCTCCTTAAGCATTCATCAGTAGTTTCAGCATACCTTGTTACCATATGACCCAGCAATCCGACTTCTGGGCATATATCTGGAGAAAACTCTAATTTGAAAAGATACATGCACCCCAATGTTCATAGCAGTACTATTTATAGTAGCCAAGACACAGAAGCAACCTAAATGTCTGTCAACAGATGAATGGATAAAGAAGATGTGATATCTATCTATCTATCTCCAATGGAATATTACTCAGCCATAAAAAAATGAAATGATGCCATTTGCAGCAACATGGATGAACCCCAAGGTTATCATACTAAGTGAAGTAAATCAGACAGAGAAAGACAAATATCATATGATATCGCTTATATGTGGAATCTAAAAAATTGTAGAAATGAACTTATTTACAAAACAGACTCACTGACATAGAAAACAAACTTATGGTTACCAAAAGGAAAGATGTGGGTGAGGGATTAGCAGATACACACTACTATATATAAAATAGATAAACAACAATGTCCTCCTGTATAACACAGGGAACTATATTCAATATTTTGTAATAAACTACAATGGAAAAGATTATGAAAAAGAATCACTTTGCTGTACACCAGAAAACAACGCAACACTGTAAATCAACTATACGTCAATTAAAAAAAAAAAAAAGAAGTGGCAAGAGTGAGAATCCTTGCCTTATTCCTGAATTTAGCAGGAAGACTTTTAGCTTTTCACCAATGAGTATGATGTTGGCTGTGGGTTTGTCATAAATGGGCTTTATTATGTTGAGATATAGTCCCTCTATACCCACTTTGATGAGAGTTTTTATCATGAATGGATGTTTACTTTTGTCAAATGATTTTTCTGCAACTATTGAGATTATCATGGGAGTTTTAACCTTCCTTTTGTTAATTTGGTATATTACATTGATTGATTTGCAAAAGTTGAACCATCCTTGTGACCTTGGAATAAATCCAACTTGATGGTGGTGTATGATCCTTTTTATACGTTGGTGGATTTGGTTTGCTAATATTTTGTTGATGACATTTCCACCTATACTCATCAAAGATACTGGCCTGTAATTTCTTTTTTTGTAATGTCTTTGTCTGGTTTTGATCTCAGGGTAAATGGTGGCCTCACAGAATGAATTTGGGAGTGTTCTGATCTCTTAAATTTTTTGGAATAGTTTGAGAAGGATAGGTATTAGTTCTTCTTTATTTATTTTGTAGAATTCCCTCGTGAAGCTGTCTGGTCCTGGACTTTTATTTGCTGGGAGTTTTTTTTTAATTTTTGAATTTTATTTTATTTTTTATACAGCAGGTTCTTATTAGTTATCTATTTTATACATATTAGTGTATATATGTCAATCCCAATCTCCCAATTCATTGCTGGGAGATTTTTAAATTGCAAATTCAATTTCAATTCTAGTTATCAGTCTGTTCCGATTGTCTATTCCATCTGGACTCAGTGTTGGCAGGTTGTATGTTTCTAGAAATTTGCCCATTTCTTCTAGTTTGTCCAGTTTGTTGGCATATAACTGTCCATACTATCCTCTTATGATTTTTTGTATCTCTGTGGTATCAGTTGTTATTTCTCCTTTTTCATTCTTATTTTGTTTATTTGGGTCCTCTCTCTTTTCTTCTTGGTAAGCCTGGCTAAAGGTTTATCAATTTTGTTCATCTTTTCAAAAAACCAACTCTAGGTTTCATTGATTTTTTCTATTATTTTTTATCTCTATTTTATTTACTTCATCTCTGATCTTTTTTTTTTGCATTTGGTGTTGCTTTTATTTTATGAAAAAGCTCATTTCAAATCTACATTAAAACTAAGCTGAATACAAAGTCTTAGCGAAGGGGGTCTGGTGATTCTTTTTACAAAAACATGGCCGCTGTCCTTTGGCCTTAAAACTTCAGGAAGGGCACTTCAAATGGCTTCATCTTTGCACGTTTCAATGCCAGAGTATAGGAATAGACCTAGCGTCTACTGTCAGATGTTCATCAGCTACCAGAGCATCAAGTCTCTTCAGCAGGTCATTCTTTGGTAAGGAAATTACTTCCACAAATTCTCCAACTCCTGGCTTTGGCTCAGGCCTTAGGTTTTCAGCATCATCTCCATTGATAGTTACGGTCATGATGTGTGTGGTACAATTTGACAAACCTGGATCCATACATACAGCTGGAGAACATTCAGCAACATCTCCTTTATAGCCAGTTTCTTCCTCTAGCTCCCAAAGAGCAGCTGCTTCTAGGCTTTCGCTGTCATCAATGAGACCACGGGGAATTCTAAGCAGTAGCCTCCCAGTGGTGGTCAGAACTGCTTTACCAGAATGATACATTCATAATGAAGGGTTCTTTGAAGCACTGGGATAACCGGCCACACCATCAGCAGACTGTCCTTTCCTAGTTGTCCACCTCACAGTTTCCCAAGTTCTTGTTTTACCAGTAAGATCCCTGTCAGTTGTTTTATCAAGCCTGACCCAGGTTCCTTCTGAAATTAACTCTTCTGAAATAATAGACTGGTGTTTTGAGAAGAATATGCTGGTTCTAGTTTTCCCATTTTCAAACTAGTTAGTCTTTATAGTCCGCAGGCAAGAAGTTCACGCTACTCCCAGGCATGGGACAAAGGGATAGGTACTCCTTGGGGCGGGGGGGGCTGGGGGGAGGTGAAAGCATGGGTCTGAGGCCGTAGTCTGAGGAGATGTGGTGCTACTGCTCTCTCTAATCTTTATTAATTCCTTCCTTCCACTGACTTTGGGCTTTGTTTGTTCTTCTCTTTCTAATTCTTTTAGGTGGTAGGTTTGGTTGTTTATTTGAGACTTTTCTTGTTTCTTGAGGAAGGCTTATATTGCTATGAAATTCCCTCTTAGAACTGCTTTTGCTTCGTCCCATAGATTTTGGAAAGTTGTGTTTCCATTTTCATTTATCTCAAGGTATTTTCTGAATTCCTCTTTGATTTCATCATTGACCCATTGCTTTTTTAGTAGCATGCTGTTTAGTCTACATGTGTTTGTTCTTTTTCCCATTTTTCTTTCTATAGTTGATTTCTAGTTTCATACCACTGTGGTTGGAAAAAATGTTTGATATAATTTCTATCCTCTTAAATTTGCTGGGGCTTGTTTTGTGGTATATTAGTGTTTCAGGAAATAATCTTGGGGGAGGTCATCTTTAGAACTCTACCTACCAAAAGAAATTGTATATGATTTTCTTTTTGATCTATGAATTAATTAGAAACATCTTTTTAAGTTTACAAATGTATGTGAGTCTTTTGGCCTATCTTTTAGTTGTTGATTTATAATTTTACTGAAGTGTGATCTACATGTATTCATTGAAGCTCTCTTTGTGGTCTAGCATATGGTCAATCTTTATGAATAATTCACTTGTGCTTCAAAAGAATATGTATTCTATGAGTAAGTACAGGGCTATATAATTAGTGTTTGAGCTCAACCTTGTTGTTTTATTCAAATCTTACACATCCTTAATTTTTTCCCTATTTGATCTAGCAGTTTCTGAGAGAAGTGTATTAAAATCTTCCATTTTGACCCTTTTAGTTTAAAGATGAAGAAACTGAGGCCCAGCAAGTTTAAGTAACTTCCCCAGTATCCCACAGCTAGTTGTGGCACAGCTGGGGTAAGAACTCAGGTATTTCTCATATTGATATTTACTCCCAAGAGAAAGTCCAGTAATTTTTATTCTGTTAGTTTCTCTTATAATCACAATATTCCCTGTCAGTTCTGTGTTGTATTGGCCAATGGAAAACTGAGGGCCACTCTCTTTATTCCCAATTTGAATCTTAGGCTAATGTGCAAGTTATTGAAGCAAGTTATTTTAATTATGGGAGGGTTACTTTCTATAGGTAAAGCAGCTATCACAAATTCCCACAATTACACACACGCACACAATTTCCCATCTATTTCAAGGATAAGCACCCTCAGCCAGCAGTTCAACAGGATGGAATGATTCAGAAACACTAGTAGAGTATCTCCTTTGCTGGTCTTTGACCTTGTTACATTCTAATACAATATCACTCCCATTTTAAATTTTTTTAAAAGGAAAACAACTTTAATGAAAAAGGAACTCAGGTCATTAAATATAATTAAATACATTTTAAATATAAATACCATGTCTTTCCTGATTAGTATCAGGTAAATATCTAAACTATGTGTCTGAATAGCTAAACCATCTGTCTGAATTCTGGTCTCAAATAAAAATCTTAGAGACAATTACAAAGAAGATGCTTCATAGCATCAGGTGCATTTTTTAAATGATGGGACCTTTTGGGAAAATAACTTCAGTCTATTAGATTTCTGTTGTTCCTATTGTTGGTAATTCATTTATGGCTACACCCTTATAGTCTACTTTGCCTTTCTTTTTATCATTAGATTCTTATATAGTTTTCTAGACCATATATGACATTTTTGTAGATCCAGAGCATAAATAGGATGACTATACAATCCCAGACTTGAGGTCCTAAACATGAGAGTGAAGGCAGGCAGAGTGGTGCTGAGGAGGGCAGAAGGAGAATCTCTCACCTTCCCCAAGTCTAATCTGCCATCCCACTGCACAGCCCTTGCACATCTCCTAACTGCAACCCCAGACCAAGATCTGATCTGTACATGCTCCTTCATCTTGAGTCAGGGCACACACTGGGCTGGGCTTAGTTTGTGTGGTCTGGGCTGAGGCCTGCTGAGCAGCTCAAAAGTGCCACAGGGAGCCCACCCCATCTGAAACCCCCACTGACGGTCAACCCCAATCCACCCCATTACCACTCACCTGAGACCACCAAACCCAAATGCCTCATTCCCATTTTTAGAATCTCCTTTCCAGACAAACACACCTAAGTATATGATTTTCAAGCACATCCTAAGTAGAGGCTTCCCAGACATGAACTCTCCTTCATCATCAGTATAATGACCACACCTGAAGCTCATCAAACCTCAACTATCATGCATTGGTGGCCTTCCCGCTATCTCTTTCTTTACTTGGTCCCTCACCCCTCTGCATTGTGTAAGGATAATAATCACTCACTTTCAGGCAGACCAGGGCCAGATATGCCCATACTTCAGCATTGTAGTTGTTCAGTGCATTGGCTTCCGAGAGAGCATCCTCAGCCTCTGTGAGCTCATCCAGCTTGATAGAAAAAGAAGATAACGTGATTTGTTAAGTCAAAGTAGTTTTCACTTAAGCCAGCTGGAATCTGTTTAGCTGAAAATGCTATGTCCAAATAATATTGATATATGTGACCCATACTAATAATTTTCAACTTAAAAAATTTTTAGCAACAGAACTCTTTCTTGAAACAAAATCATATGTGGTGGTGTTACAATATATGAATGAGTTAAAAGTAGAACTGCTCTGAGGGCTTCCCTGGTGGCGCAGTGGTTGAGAATCCGCCTGCCGATGCAGGGGACACGGGTTCGTGCCCCGGTCCGGGAAGATCCCACATGCCGTGGAGCAGCTGGGTCCGTGACCCATGGCTGCTGAGCCTGTGCGTCCGGAGCCTGTGCTCCGCAACGGGAGAGGCCACAACAGTGAGAGGCCCGCGTACCACAAAAAAAAAAAAAAAAAAAAAAGTAGAACTGCTCTGATTAGAAAGTCAGGTACAGGAATCTGGAGCCCTGCCTGCTGGGCTCTCGAGTTACACCCCTCTCTTCTTCCTTCTCTCTATAGCAGGCCCATCAGGGCATCCATGAACCATAGAACTTCAGGTGCCAGGGTTGGAAAACCAGAAGTATTCACTATCATGTGTGCCTCATTCAGTGATTTCCCCATACACAGTGGGCTGTCAGATACATTTGTAGTTTTACATTGTACATCCCTTTCTTAAGTTAAAGTCCTATTAGCCCATCAAAATAGTATTGTTTAGAAAGCTTCTCTTTCCCCTAATATTAGTTATTGACAGCACAATCTTGAGCAATCAATACAACATTCAGAGATTCTAGGGCATTCCCTGAGCTCTGGGCACATGGATATCATTGCTGCTCCCTAATACTGTGAGTCTGTTTTGTAAAATCTTCCAAAAGGCCACCTAAGGAAAGGATAAGATACCTCTCTCTCCCCAGTAAAATCGTTCTTCATTTTTCATGTTTTAGAAAATAAAATAACTGGTTTCTAGGCCCAAGACAATATGAAGAATGGCCTTTCGGCAATGCCCATACCTTGGTCCACACTTTAAATGTCTCAGAGATATTGATTCATAATTTAATCAACCTATATTTGCTAAGGATTTATTTTACTCTGTGTCAGGCAGTATGCTAGATACTTAGAATAAAAAGAAAAAATACAACTTTTGCCCAAAGAATTCACTGACAGATACGTAAAAAATTAAGACAAAATGAAAACTCAAACACATAAAGAGTTCTGATAGAAAATAAGCATTTCTATAATAAAAGCATATATATATACATATATATACATGTATATATATATATATATATATATATATATATATATATATACACATAAATAATCTAGTGGAGGGACAAAGGAAAAGAGGAATAATTGTACCCCAAGACTAAGGGATGGCTTCAGAGAAGAAACACTGCTGAAGTCAATCCTGAAGGATAAATAGGAGTTTGTTAGCTATACTTCAAGGCATTCCAGGTAAGAGGAACTTCATATACAGAGGCACAGAGGCTTCAGAGAGCATGGCATGCTCAGGAAACTCTTAATATGCTTGTGTGGCTGGAGAAGGGAGGGAAGGGAGAGACAGAGAGAAAGAGAGAGAGAGAAGAGAGAAAAGAGAGAAAACAAAGGAAGTGATAAGACCAAGGAGTTAGGAAGAGACCAGATCATTCAAAAAAAATCTGAATATTATTCTGAAATAAGGGGTAGTCACTGAGGAGTTTAAATAGGGAAGTAACCTTGTATTTGCATACTTTAAAGACCACTTTGGTAACAACGCAGGAGATGAATTGAGGGAGGACAGGAGAACACCCTAGCAGGTAAAGAAGGGATGAGGCTTGAATTAGAGCAGTAAAAACACAGATGGAGAGGAGACAGTAGACTCAACAGACATTTAGGAGACAAAATCAATAGGATATTTGATGCCTAATTAAAAGTAATAGAATTAGACTAGGATAGTTATTAAGTTTCTGGCTTGGTTGGCTGGATTCATTATAGTCCCATTTACTAAGACAGGGAATACAGGAGAAGGTACAGGCTTAAGGAATGTGAGAATCCTTCTGAGATAAGTTAGGTTATATTTTGGATATGTACATTTTGAGGTGTCTGGGGGACCATCAAATAGAGCTGTCTACTACATTGTTTGATATAAGGGTCAGAACATGAAAAGTGTTATGAACTGAAGCTTTAGGATTCATTGGGGCACAATTGGTAGTTAAGACCACTGGGGTAGATGATATTTCTTAGGGAGAAGAAGTAAGGTGACAGGAGAAGAGCTGGCTATAGAACCCAGGAGGACCCAACAATTATGATGGGCAAAAGACTAGGAGCCAGCAAAAAAAGGCTGAGAAGGACACCAGAGAGGAAGGTGTGGAACTGGAAGGATGTGAATGCAATATTGTGGAAGTCAAGGGAAGAGAGGGTTTCAAGAAGGAGGCAGTCAGCAGGGTTAAGTGCCACAGAGACTTCATCAGAGGGTCTATTGCATTTGGCAATTAGGATGTTATAGGGGGCCCCCATCAGAGAAGTTTCAGCAAAGTGTTAAGGGGTATACACCTAATTGCAAGGAATTGAAGGATAAATGGTACCTGGGAAAGGAACAGATAATTCACATGATTTCAACTTCATTAGTGATGAAAATGTAAATTAGGATATATATCAAATTGGAAAATGATAGTGCCCATTGTTGATGACTTAACAGTAAAATGGACTCTCACACCCGGCAGAATATACATCAGTTTACAGCCTTTCTAGAAAGTGAGTTGACACTATACTTAAAAATTTTTCTACATTCTTTATAAATATATCCTAAGGAAATAACAGAATTAAGCACAGAGATTTATGTCTTAAGAATGTTTATTTCTGCTTTATTTATAATATATAGATGTAGAAACTAATGACATGTCCAATAAGTGGTTGGTCAAATAGATATGGTATATCCACACATAGGTATAGCATGACTAAAACATTGACTGAGGGGCAGAGATTACTTGGATACCTTAGCAGTGGGACTTAACCCAAGTTTTTTTTAGTTTCTATATCAATGAAAATATTTTTTATGCTACTTAAAACAAATAGAAGCATGATTTATGTTGAGTAGTTTGTACTGTTGGTTTCTTGTTCTTTTGAAAGTGCTGTTAGGTTTCTAACAGCTACGGATGTTTTACATCCTTTCTGGGAAGGTGGAGTGGGGGCATATGGCTTCTATATAAGTGATCATGTGTCCTGGTTGGCCTGGGACACTACCTGTGTCCCAGTGTAATTATTAATATCACCCTTTTCATTCTCAGAAGTGTCCTGGTTTGTATGATAAATTACATGATAACCTTACTTATGCATCCAAACCAGGGAATACCATGCAGTTATCAAAATTTATGTTTTAGACTATTTGATTATGTGAGAAGGTACCAATGCCATACTGTTAAGTAGAAAAAAAGATTCCAAAGCAGTAAATATATTATTTACAATTTTATACATTAAAATTACTTTCAGGGCTTCCCTGGTGACGCAGTAGCTGGGAATCCGCCTGCCAATGCAGGGGACGCGGGTTCAAGCCCTGGTCCGGGAAGATCCCACATGCCGCAGAGCAACTAAGCCCATGCGCCACAACTACTGAGCCTGCATTCTAGAGCCCATAAGCCACAACTACAGAGCCCGAGTCCCACAAGTACTGAAGCCCACGTGCCCAGAGCCCGTGCTCCACAATAAGAGAAGCCACTGCAATGAGAAGCCCGCGCACTGCAATGAAGAGCAGCCCCCGCTCGCCAGAACTAGAGAAAGCCCGCATGCATTAACGAAGACCCAATGCAGCCAAAAATAATAAATAAATAAACAAAAGAACTTTAAAAAAATTACTTTCACATACGTACGAAAAAAGACTGGAGGAAAATGCATTCAAATGTTAATAGTGGTTATCACTGAGTGGTGGGGATTATGGATACTTTTATGTTTTCTTCATATTTTGTATCATCCAAATTTCTATAACTATCATATTTTACATTTATGGTTAAAAAAACAGCAGTGAGGAATAGGAGACAAGGAATGTAAACAATTGTTTTGGTTAAGGGTAACAACCAGGGAGGTTGTTACTGTTGTTATTGTTTAATAAGAAGGGGAAAAGTACAGGGAAAGAGCTGATTGGGAAGGAAAGCTTAAAAATGTAAATCAAAGAGAAAGAAAATATTAAGAAAGTGAGGGATTAGGAGAAAAGGAAAGGGATAGAATCAAGAATACACATGAAGTTGGACAAGAACAGAAGAATGCATGCGTCTTTCAAAGATTAGAGGAAAGGAGGGAAGGGTGACTAAAGAGTTTATAGGGGCAGTGGAACAAAAGATCTACCAGAAGCTGTAGCAACTCCTCCTGAATATAGAAGGGACACAGAGCCTAATAAGTATCAATTAGTTTCTTTAATTTAATTGAGTAGATTCTTTATATCCCATATCACTTTTCTCTTCCAGATAACATAATAAAATTACAAGCTTATGTACCAAATAACATGAAATTTTTTATTATATAGCTTCATGCTTCAGTTTTTGTGGGATTTTTAAAGAATGTTTTATTTTTGTAGTTCAGATTGACCTTCAGTTTACTGAACAGCTTTGAAGAGCAACTTTTCATTAGAGAAGACTGCCCTGATAGCCTTCCTACCACCATCCAAACTCCCAGGATGCCTGGAAGGCCAAGGAGTCAAGCTCAGCTGTATGCATAGGCTAGTCTCAAGACCTGATCCTCTTACCTTATAACAGGCGATTCCCAGTCCTAGCCAGGTAAGGCATGAAGGCGATCTCTTACAGACTTGCAGGTAGGTTTTCTTTGCCTTTTCGTACTGTAGAAAGAAAGCACCACTAAGCTATTGATCTGGAAGCTTCAAACACTGCATTTCTAGGATAACCATGAGACTTCTGTAATTGTACTCCACACCAATCTAAGTTAGATGAGTCCTTGGATTATGTATATATATGTTTTTATATATATATATATATATATTTAAATATATTTTATATATATATATTTAAAATATATATATATTTTTTAAGACAACTTTTTAAGAGAAGTTTTATGTTCACAGCAAAATTGAGAGGAAAGAACAGAGATTTTCCATTTACCCACTGTCCCTACACATGCATAGCCTCTCCCATTATCAACATCCCCGACCAGAGTGGTACCTTTCTGTTAGTTAAGTCAAGCTAAGAATGCTTCGACTACTTTTAATAAAAGAAAGCTAAAATAATAGCTAAAATAACACTTACTGAGTTCTTAACAACTTTTTTAGTATCATAATGGTTAAAACCACAGACTCTAGTATTAGACTGCCTGGATTTGAATCCTGCTTCTATTAATTACTGGTTATCTGATGTTGGGCAAGTCACTTTACCTTTGGATGTAAAAGTGTCATCATCATATTACTATTCTTACTCCACAAAGATGGATGTTAATGCTTGAACTGTAATCAGGTCCCAGACAATGACCTGATTTACATAGTTACTCCCCATCTCTATTCCTCACCTCTTTCTCTTCCAGATATATCTGCCCCAGTCGCAGGAAGATGAAGTGCATCTCAGAAGCATCCACTACAAAACTAATGGTTCGCTCATAGCATGCCTTGGCCTCAGCATGATTTCCACTCAGAAAATAGAGATGGCCTTTCACGCCCCAGACGTTAGGGTTCTAAGAAAGTGAAGAACAAGTAGTACATGGGATGAGGTGGTATTTTAAAGTACATTAATGATCTTTGTTTAACATTTAAATTTAGATGAAGTCCATGTTCTTTTGCAAATTAGAAAGAGGGCCATTCAGTTGCACTGGGAGATACTGTTCTAGCACTGCCCTCTCATTTTTTTCTTGCATTCTTCAAAGCCATTTTGTCTTTGGGGAAAATATTAAGAAAAATATTCATGCATAACCATGATGATGTTCACAATGAGAAAGTAGAAGTTTAGGAAACTTGAAATAGATAAAGTGTCTGCTAAAGAGCTGTCCTTATCCTTTCTCTGTCCTTTGTAAAAGTCATGATTGATTAAGAAAAACAAATGGAAGGAAATTAGATAAATGAGTTTACTGACAGCTGATGACCCCCACCTCTGGTAACCAGAAATCTACCTGTGATATGGCATCACCACCTTTAAGAAGGACTACTTGTCCCTTCTCCAAACTAAACTTAAGACACTCTAGCAGAAGCTATTACCAGGTAGTCCATCTGAGCTGCTTGTTGAAGGTATTCCTCTGCTTTAGCAAAATCCTTCTTGAGTAGGTGTGTCTGGGCCAGCACCAAGTAATACTCACAGCTGGGGCCTCCATGAGGGCATAATAACTCATGTGCAAGCACTCTGTGTACATACTGCAAGGAAAACTCAGATTATAAGAAACATGTAAATGACTGTATGCTGTCAATTCCATAGCTCTCATGGTTGAAGATTATGTCTCTGATAATAAATAATAAGAAACATATTATAGAATGAAATGATTATCAATTTCAAAAGGTTAGAGGTGAATTATAAACATTCAGTATATCATGGTTCCATTACCAGCTATTCATGTAGTAACATTTCCAAGTGAATTATCTACAGTACTGTATAATTCTGGTCTTGCTGGTCATACTAGATGAGTTTTAGCCTATTGTGTAGCAGACAAAAGCATTTCATCAACCACCCCATTTTCATACGAGGTAACATTTTCAAGCATTTGTATTTATACGGAAACTTAGAGTGAGGCAAAACCTCCCTTTCTAAAATTCTAGACTCAGGATCTTAGAAACATAAATGTCTGTTTCTGACACACTCTCAAGCATTTGTTATGTTCACCAGTTTTATACTTTGGGCTATACTTTGTTTTAATATGATATAAGGCCTGCAAATTTGACAAAGTCATATGTACTTGCTAAGAAGAGGGGAAACCCTTCTTCTCCCTTTGTTCTCATCTCAGCCTATAATAATAGAAACTTCCACTAATAATGAAACCTTCTTAAGAAAATACTGACGGGGAGGCTCTGCAGCTGTTCCCTCTACCTGCATACTGACTCTTGGACATGGGGGAAAAGTGATTTATTTAATTAGGGAGACAGAGAGACTATTTCTCTATTGTGAAAGGTTAGTATATTAAAGCCTCCTGTTTAACATGGCCCACTCCCACCTAGTTCATAATTCTTGCCCTGTCTTGAGTTGCCCACCCTCAAGTGGCACATGCACTCTATAGGTTGAGGGCCAAATCTCTTGCCTCCTGGATCTTGCTCTCTCTCTTACTGCTCACTTCATGGATATGTTTCTCATTTCCTATGTGGTAGGTAGACCTTACAGGATGCTCTTTTTCTCTGAGAGGAGACAGCAATTCTCCAGCTGTTCTACCTGTGACTGCATGGGTAAATCAAATCTGGGACCAGTCACATATCCAGCCCAGTTATATCAATAAAAAATTAGTATTTTTATCCCCCCATATAGCACTGTGTATCTGTTTCCAATTGGTTCAGAACCTGGAAGGGAAGAAGGGTGTGCTTAGGCTCCTGTGAACCCCCAACACTCACATAACATGAGTTCCCACAATAAAGTAACATCAGGCTACATATGACTCAGAGTCTGATTTTGCTTTGCTGGTATTCTATAGGGAGCAGACGTGCAGTGAGGTCTCCTGATGCTCTCTGCAGAGAGTAGTTCATGTTTGAATGTTTATTCCATTGTGTCTATAGTGTGCTCTCAAAGCATGTTTGATTTCTGCATCATACACAGTTAAGCTTGCGAAGACATCACTATGACAGAATAAGTAGTTCATTAAAATCTTTCCCTCTACTTGCCCTTTTTCAAATATTCTGACCTGCACAGCATTGACCTTCATCAAGAAGCGTATGGTCTCCATGAAGATGGTGGCAGGAGTTTGGGAAACACTATAAAGGGTGGGATGCAGACAAGTAGATGACTCTTGACATTCTGATGCTTCTGAAAATATGATATTAAAATAATAGACAATTAGATATAAAGGAAAAATTCAGAAGCTCAGACACATAGCAGGGAGAGTATCCTACTCTAATATATGAGAGAAATTATAATCTTGAAAGCAATAGATTATTCTACAGCAATGGCCCCCAAGGAGATCTTAAAGGTTCTTGAGGTTATTCTACTGGTGGTTCCAAATGCAAGCTGAATGAATAAAAGCTTTTTTTTAAAAAAAAAGTATTCAGATCTTCCTGAATGTGAAACAGATTTGTAGATACTTTGAATCTTTAGATACTGTAAAAATGAAAATTCATTGCCAGAAAATCATAGGTCTATAGTTGGCTACTTCTCTGAGCTAAATGTAAATCCTCACTACAGAAAGAGTTGCATTACTGAGACTGGATTTCAGAGTCTAGCCTCACATGAAGGAATTTAGACAATATTACAGATAAACTAATCAACTTCAAACAAGTTAAGATTGCCATTTTGGTCAGCAAAAGAGTTTTCAACATTGTCTAGTTTGTTTATCCCCTTCGTACAAGTGGAAATCTTTATTCTAATTACCTTTTTTTGATGGTATCTCCTTCATAAATGTGTTGGATGGTTTTTGGCTGGTAGTTGGATCCTGAGACTGTACAGACAAAATGGGTTCATGTGACTCAGACTGCAGGTTAGAGGATTCATCAAGAAATTCATCTAGAATGGATAATGGAGCTCCTAGTCCTAAAAAGATTAAATTTTAATGAGATAAAAACCTACCTTCCTACATTGTATATTAAAAGGTTATTACAGGAGATAAATACAATTAATTTCCAAAGCATAGGAAACATAACCCCTAAATATTGCATGGAAAGACTTGTTTTGCAGATTTTTTATATTTCTGAATAATTTAAAGAGTGCAAGCTAAACAGACAGCACAGCTCCTGCCACTATGACCCCCAGTCGAACCCTTCTGCCAGCCCAAGTCATGATAGTGTCAAACAAATACCTATTACAAAAGCTATATGCTAAGCCTAGAATCTCAAGAATCCAGAGGAGAAGATTAATATTTAGATAATATTAAAACCCTTTAAGAACAGGAATTCTATTTTATTTCACTGTTCAAAAATCACATCATCGGGCTTCCCTGGTGGCGCAGTGGTTGAGAGTCCGCCTGCTGATGCAGGGGACACGGGTTCATGCCCCAGTCCGGGAAGATCCCACATGCTGCGGAGCAGCTGGGCCCGTGAGCCGTGGCCGCTGAGCCTGCGCGTCCGGAGCCTGTGCTCCGCAATGGGAGAGGCCACGGCAGTGAGAGGCCCGCGTACCGAAAAAAAAAAAATCACCATCATCATAAGTAGTTATATATGAACATGGCTATATGCCAGGTATTATATTAAGGATTGTAATGTACAATCTTATTTATTTTTCACAACACTATGAGATATACTTATTATGTTCCATTAAACAAAGTGAACCACAGAAAAGTTAAAAAATTTGCTGAACCTCTTAAACATTCCAAGCTGCCTCTCACATAAACAAATGTTTTAGGAATAAAAATAAAAAGCAATGCTGGTTAGGAAATGATCAGTGCCAGCTGGTTCTGAATCAGAAGAGGTCACTCTCAGCTAGAGAAAAAGATATGGCTTTGAAAAATAGGTACAAGTTGGATAGGTAGAGAGGTAGGGGCTAAAGCATGGAAGTAGCAAGGTAATTATTTTTATGGGTATTGAGGATTGCATAGTAAAAATTAAGGAAAGGTAGGTTGGGGGCTAGACTGTATTGATATTTGAATGCTAGGAGTTTTCTTCTGTAGGAAAAAGAAGAGGTTTACAATGAAGAGTTTTGAGCAGAAAAATCAGAGGATGAAAGTGGGATTTTATGAAGATTACTCTAGCAGTACTATGCAGCAAGGAGAAAAAAAATGTTGATGGAGACAAAGAAGTCTGTAATAAGGCTGTTATAACATTCTGGATATTGGTAATGGAGAGTAGTGTAAATATAAAAGGAAGATGTAGGGAGCATTTTGAAAGAAAACCAAATGATCTGGGAAATCAACTTGATATTGGGATCGGGGGAAGCTCAAGCAAGCAAGCAAGAAGAAGCAGGGATGACTCTGAGATCATGAGCTTGGGTGCATAATATAATGATGTAGAGTCAGTTTGAGATATGAGGAGATGAGTTAACTAGTGGAAAAATCCAACTGCTGGATTCTGGAGGGATGTCAAGGTTAAAGAGAGAAATCTGGGGCTTCCCT
Organism: Aethalodelphis obliquidens; assembly: GCF_003676395.1. NCBI lineage: Eukaryota > Metazoa > Chordata > Mammalia > Artiodactyla > Delphinidae > Aethalodelphis > Aethalodelphis obliquidens. The sequence goes on along the minus strand of NW_020837981.1, from coordinate 11,595,809 downwards.
GGTGGCGCAGTGATTGAGAATCTGCCTGCCAATGCAGGGGACACGGGTTCCAACCCTGGTCTGGGAAGATCCCACATGCCGTGGAGCAACTAGGCCCGTGAGCCACAACTACTGAGCCTGCGCATCTGGAGCTTGTGCTCCGCAATAAGAGAGGCCGCGACAGTAAGAGGCCCACGCACCGTGATGAAGAGTGGCCCCCGCTCGCCGCAACTGGAGAAAGACCCAACACAGCCAAAAATAAATAAATAAATAAAAATTATATTAAAAAAAAGATAGAAATCTGACAGTTATCAGAAGTGAAAATAGAAACTGTGAGGGTAGGTGAGCTCCTAGAAAGTACGACAGTATTACTGGGAAATGATTACATCTAATGGGTATGACAAGAAAGTGAAGCAATCAAAGGAAACCCAAACTATTGGAGATGGAGTTAATCCAACATGTATTTCAAGAAAAGAGAATGGTTAAATATGCAGACTGATCATTGAGAAGTGATAATCTTAATGAAAAAAATGAAACTGGAGAGGTGGCCAAAATGGCAGAGTAGGAAGACCCTGAACTCACTGCTTCCCATGGACACACCAAAATTACAACCACTTACAGAACAACTATCTATGAAAATGACACGGAGACTAGAAGAAAATATTTTCCACACCAAAGACTTAAAAAAGGAACCACAGTGAGATGGTAGGGGGGACAGGGACATGGTATAGTCAGGACCCACACCCTCAGGTTGGTGACCGACATACAAGAGGAATATCACAATCATAGAGGTCCTCCCCAAGGAGTGAGGGGTCATAGTCCTATATCAGGCTCCTCAAACTAGGGATCCTGAACCAGGAAGACAAGCCCCCAAAACATCTGGCTCTGAAAACCACTGGCACTTAGGATCAGGAGAGCTGAAGGACTACAGGAAATAGAGACTCCAATTTTAAAGGGAGCGCACAAAATCTCTCATGCTCCCAGTCCCAGTGCAGAGGCAGTAGTTTGAAAGAAGCCTGGGTCAGACCCACTTGCTGATCTTGGAGAGCCTATTGGATGGCAGGAGGCAACTGGTACTCCCTCTGGGGATGGAGACACTGTTGACAGCCATTTGGGGATCATTCTACCATGATAACACTGGTACTGGCAAGTGCCATTTTAGAATCCTCCCGCTAGCTTACTACCACTGGGGACTGAACCCACCCACCAGGGGGTTGGCACAAGCCATGAGCCCTCCTGGAGCTCACAGACAGCTGCACAGGGATACAGCCTAGCCCACCAGTGGGCCAGCACCAGCCCCAATTCCCGCCAGGGCTGCACAGCCAACCACACAGGAAGCCTACTGTGCCCTCCATTGGGCCCTCAGCCACCACATGAGGCACTGCCTCACAGACAACTGGGCCAGGGCCCAGCTCCGCCTACCAGCATGCCCACATTAGTTCACCTTGCCACAAAAGAAGAATGCATGCAGCCTACATACAGGATACCTCTAGAGCACATAGCTCTGGTGACAAGAATCGAGTGCCCTGCTGGGCCCCATTGGACATCTCCTACATAAGGCCATTTCTTCAAGATTGGGAAGTGTAACCAACTTACCTCCCTACCACACAGAAATAAACAGAGAATTGGGCAAAATGAAGAGACAGATGAATATGTTACCAATGAAAGAACAAGACATAACCTCAGTAAAAGAACTAAAAAAAGTGGAGATAAGCAATCTTTCCACTTCTTTGAATCATCTTCAGTTGCCTTTATCAGTTTTTTATAGTTCTCAGCAGATAAGTCTCTCACCTCCTTGGTCAGGTTTATTCCTATGTATTTTATTTTGTTTTCTTTTTTGGATACGATTTTAAAAGGATTGTTTTTTGTTTTGTTTTGTTTTGACTTTCCCTTTCTGATATTTCATTGCTAGTGTAAAGAAATGCAACAGATTTCTGTATGTCAATCTTGTATCCTGCTACCTTGCTGAATTTGTTTATCAGTTCTAGAAGTTTTTGTGTGAAATCTTTAGGGTTTTCTCCATATAGTATCATGTCATGTGCATATAATGACAATTATACCTCTTCCCTTACAATCTGGATACCTTTTATTTCTTTTTCTTGTCTGATTGCTGTGACTAGGACTTCCAATACCATGTTGAATAGAAGGGGTAAGAGTGGGCATCCTTGTCTTGTTCCAGATTTTAGTGGGAAGGCTTTTAGCTTTTCACCGTTGAGTATTATATTAGCTGTGCATTTGTTATAAATAGCTTTTATTATGTTGAGATATGTTCCCTGTATACCTACTTTGGTAAGACTTTTTATCATGAATGGATGTTGAATTTTGTCAAATGCTTTTTCTGCATCTATTGAGATGATCATGTAGTTTTTGTCTTTTCTTTTGTTGATGTGGTATATCACATTGATTGATTTGCATATGTTGAACCGTCCTTGTGAACTTGGGATAAACTTGGTCATACTGTATGATCTTTTTTTACGTGTTGTTGGATTCGGTTTGCTAATATTTTGTTGAGAATTTTTCATTAAATACAAAGTTAAAAGAAAAGATATGATAACTATATAAGCAGAAATCAATAAAATTAAAATTGAAAATTAATAGAGAAGATTAATGAAACCAAAAGTTGGCTCTTTGAAAAGATCCATAAAATCAATAAGTCGTTAGCCAGGCTAACTAAAAAAAAAAAAGAAAGAAAGAAAAAGAGGACATATTACTAATATCAGAAATGAAAGAAGAGACATCACTACAGATCCCATGGACATTAAAAAGGTAGTAAAGGGCTTCCCTGGTGGTGCAGTGGTTAAGAATCCACCTGCCAATGCAGGGGACACGGGTTCGAGCCCTGGTCCAGGAAGATCCCACATGCCGCAGAACAACTAAGCCTGTGTGCCACAACTACTGTTCCTGCACTCTACAGCCCACGAGCCACAACTACTGAACCCTCGTGCCACACTACTGAAGTGCACGCACCTAGCGCCCATGCTCTGCAACAAGAGAAGCCACTTCAATGAGAAGCCCACACACAGCAACAAAGAGTAGCCCCCACTCGCCACAACTAGAGAAAGCCCACGTGCAGCAATGAAGACCCAATGCAGCCAAATAAATAAATAAATTTTTTAAAAAGATAGTAAAGGAATATTATGAACACTTATGTGCCCACAAATTTAATAACCTAGATGAAATGGACCAACTTCCTAAAAATCATAATCTTCCAAAACTTACACAAGGAGAAACAGACAATCTGAATAGGACTATATCTGTTAAATATACTGAATCAGTAATTAATAACCTTCCAATACAGAAAATACAAGGGTCAGATGGGTTCACTGGTGAATTCTCCCAAACATTTAAATAAGAGATTATACCATTTCTATACAATATCTTTAAGAGGACAGAAGCAGAAGGAATACTTCCTAAGTCATTCTATGAGGCCAACATTTTCCTAATACCAAAACCAGACAAAGACTTTACAAGACAAGAAAACTACAGACTATTATCTCTCATGAACATAGACTCAAAAATTGTCAACAAAATATTAGCAAATCAAATTCAACAATATATAAAAGAATTATACACCATGGCCAAATAGGATTTAACGTAGGTATGCAAGGCTGGTTGAACTTTCAAAGATTGACTAATGTAATCCAGAATATCAACAGGCTAAAGAAGAAAATCATATGATCATATCAATAGATGCAGGAAAAGCATTTGACAAAATCTAACGCCTCTTCAAGATAAAAACTCTCAGTAAACTAGGAATTGAGGGAAACTTCCTGGACTTGATTAAGAATATCTACAAAAAACTATAGCTATCATCATACTTAGTGGTAAGAAACTTGAAGTTTTCCCACAAGGTCAGAAACAAGGGAAGGATGTCCCTTCTCACCACTGCTTTTCAACATCATACATTATACTGTAAGTCCTGGCTATGCAACAAGACAAGAAAAAGAAATAAAAGAAATACAAATTGGGAAGGAAGGAATACAAATTGAGAAGGAATAAATACAACTGTCTTTGTTTGCAAAAGATATGATTGTCTATGTAGAAAGTCCAAAAGAAGTGACCAAAAATACTCCTGGAACTAATAAGCAATTATAGCAAAATTGCAGGATACAAGGTTAATATATAAAAGTTAATCTATATACCAGCAACAAATAAGTGCAATTTGAAATTTAAGCACAACACTATCTATATTGGCATCCAAAAAATGAAAAACTTAGGTATAAATCTGACAAAATATATACAAGTTCTGTATAAGGAAAACTACAATCTATGATGAACTAAATCAAAAAAGAACTAAATAAATGGAGAGATAGTTCATGTTAATGGATAGGAAGATTCACTATCATCAGGATGTCAGTTTTCCCAATTTGATCTATGGATTCAATGCAATCCCAATCAAAGTCCCAGAAAGTTATTCTGTGGATATCAAAAAACTGATTCTAAAGTTTATATGGAGAGGCAAAAGACACAGAACAGCTAACATAATATTTAAGGAGAACAAAGTTGGAGAACTGACCCTACCTGACTTCAAGACACACTATAAAGCTTCAATAATCAAGACAGTGTGGTACTGCCAAAAGAATAGACAAATAGATTGGTGGAACAGAATAGGGAGCCCAGAAATAGACCCACATTAATATAAACTAATCTTTGACAAAAAAACAAAGGTAATACAATTGAGCAAAGATAGACTTTTCAGCAAATAGCAGTGGAACAATTGGACATCTACATGCAAAAAAATGAATCTAAACACAGACATCATAACATCACAAAAATTAACTCAAAATGGATCACAGGGCTTCCCTGGTGGTGCAGTGGTTGAGAGTCCGCTTGCAGATGCAGGGGACACGGGTTCGTGCCCCGGTCCGGGAGGATCCCACATGCCGCGGAGCGGCTGGGCCCGTGAGCCATGGCCGCTGAGCCTGCGCGTCCGGAGCCTGTGCTCCGCAACGGGAGAGGCCACAACAGTGAGAGGCCTGCATTCCGCAAAAAAAAAAAAAAAAGGATCACAGAACTAAGTGTAAAATGCAAAAACTATAAAACTCCTAGAAGATAACATAAGAGAAAACCTAGATGACATTGAGTATGGCTATTTAGATAGAACACCAAAGGCATGACCCACGAAAGAAGGAATTGACAAGCTGGACTTCACTGAAACTAAAAACTCAGGCTCTGCAAAGGACAATGTGAAGAGAATGAGAAGACAAGCCATAGGACTAGGAGAAAATGTTTGCAAAAGACACACCTGATAAAAGACTTAGTCAAAATATACAAAGAACTCTTAAAACTAACAATAAGAATATAAAGGACTTGATTAAAAAGTGGCCAAAGACCTTAACATACATCTCACCAAAGAAGATATACAGATGGCACATAAGCTTTTAAGATACTGCATATCATATGTCACCAGGCATGGTGATAATGGGGCAGAAAGACTATGCATGTGTGGAGGCAAGAAGTATATGTGAAATCTCTATACTTTCCTTTTAATCTTGCTGTGAACCTAAAACTGCTCTAAAAAATGAAGTGTATTTAAAAATAAAAGATTAATATGAAAAATCATATTCTAATAAATTTTTAAAACTAGATGAAATTGATGAACTCTAAAAAGTATAAAATACCATGAATAACACAATAAGAAATACAGAATGCAAATTCTTAAAGATTAAGAAAATGAAATGATAGTCAATACCTCCTTTGCCAAAAACCCCAGGTCCCAGTTGTTTTATGGTTGAGTTCTGCCAAATGTTTAAGTCAAAATCAACTGTATCATATATAAGTTGATACAGAAGAGCAAAGGAAAGGTGCCAAATAATCTTGATTATAAAAATAGACGACAGGGGGCTTCCCTGGTGGCGCAGTGGTTTAGAGTCCGCCTGCCAGTGCAGGGGACATGGGTTCGTGCCCCGGTCCGGGAAGATCCCACATGCCGCAGATCTTCGGCATGTGGGCTGGGCCCGTGAGCCATGGCTGCTGAGCCTGTGCGTCCGGAGCCTGTGCTCCGCAACGGCACAGGCCACAACAGTGAGAGGTCCACGTACCGCAAAAAAAAAAAAAAAAAAAATAGACGACAAAAGAAAATTACCGTCTATTTCATTTATGAACATAGATGCAAAGATCCAAAATAAAGCATTAGCTATTCAAATCCAAAGGTATATTAAAAACTAATACATTATGATCAAGTAGGATTTCCAATTATTGCAAGAATTGTTCAATATAAAAGAAATCTGTCAATGTTGTTCACTGTATTAATAGATAAAAGGAGAAAATTATTTTTTTCAACTGATGCAGAAAAAGAATTTGATAAAGATCAACACCTATTAATGAAAAAAACTCTTTGGAAATTAAGAATAGAAGAGATCCTCCTTAATTCTGTAAAGGTTTTTCAGAAAAAGCTTACAGCATATTTTACATTTAATAGACAAACTTTAAACTCATTCCCCTTAAGACAGGAAAGAAGACAATGCTGAACAACACAACTAATATACAACATATTATTGTAGATAATAAAAAGACATGAGTAGTATGAGGATTGGGAGGAAAACGTAACACTGTCATTATTGGCAGATGATATGATAATCATATTCTGGGAAAAAATAACAGAATTAATAATCTATTTGAATCAATAAGAGTCAAATAAGATTGTCATATACAAGTTCAATCTAAAAAACAACAGTATACACTAAAATCTAAAATGTAGAAAATCAACAGCATACACTAAAAAATACAGCAATAACCAACTAGAAAACATAATTAAAATAAGATACTATTATGATAGCAATGGAATCTATAAAATATCTATGAATTACTTAAACAGGGCCTCACTGGAAAAAAATGTTATAACTTTAATAAAGAACCCAGAAGATGACCAGAGTAAATGGAGAGATCCTCCACACACTTGGATGTAATGGTTTAATAATATGTAGATGTTAATTAGCCCTAAATTTATCTATAAATTCAATATAGTCCAAATAAAATTTCCAACTGGATTTTTAATGTACTTGATAAACTCACTATAAAATTCATACAGATGAATAAACATTCATGAATATGTAAGTCAGGTATAAAAAAGGCAAGTAAATGGGAGAACCTCATATGTCAGATACGAAGGCATACTATAACACCACAGCAATAAAAGGAGTGTGATATTGTTTTAAGATCAGACAAATGAGACAGAACAGAGAGCTCAGAGACATATATACCTTAAATCAAAGGATAAAAGATGATGGTTTAATAGATGGTTTTGAGAAAACTAGATCTATATGTGGAGAAAAATAAAATTTGATGCCTACCTTGCATCACAGTCAAAGATGGAATCCTGATAGATTAAAGATCTAAGTAGGGACTTCCCTGGTGGTGTAGTGGTTAAGAACCCGCCTGCCAATGCAGGGAACACAGGTTTGAGACCTGGTCTGGGAAGATCCCACATGCCGCGGAGCAACTAAGCCTGTGCGCCACAACTACTGAGCCTGTGCTCTAGAGCCCGTGAGCCATAACTACTGAGGCCACATGCCACAACTACTGAAGCCCACACACCTACAGCCCGTGCTCCGCAACAAGAGAAGCCACCACAATGAGAAGCCCGCATGCTGCAATGAAGAGTAGCCCCCGCTCACTGCTACTAGAGAAAGCCCACGTACAGCAACGAGGACCCAAGGCGGCCAAAAATAAATAAATAAAATAATAAAAATAAATTTTTAAAATGATCTAAATGTAAAACTAATATTATAAAGTTAATTGAAGAAAATGTGACTTGAGGCAAGAACTATTTAAACAAAACTTCAAAGGCACAAAACTACAAAGCATTTGGAGAGTTGAACAACACAATCAACTAATTAAACCTACTTATAGAGCACTCCACTCAATGACAGCAGAATACACACTCTTTTCAAGTGTATATGGGATCAAGACAGATCAAACACTAGACCATAAAACAAGTCCAAATAAATTTAAAAGGATTCAAATCATGCAAAGCACATTTTCTAATCACAATGAAATTAAATTAGAAATAAAAAACAAAGACATCTGGAAAAATCCCCAAATATTTGGAAAATAAAAAACATACTGTTAGATAACCAAGGGTCCCAGCTATTCAACTTCTAAATATTTACCCAAGATAATGAAAGTATATGTCTATACAAAGACTTGTACACAAATATCCATAGCAGCTTTATTTTAATAGTCCCAAACTAGAAACAACCCAAATATATATCAACAGGTGACTAAATAAACATACCGTGGTATCTCTGTACATCAGGATACTATTTAGAAATAAAAAATGACGAACTACTGATATGGGCAACAACATGTTTGAAACTCAAAATAATTAGGCTTAATGGAAGAAGTCAGACAAAAAAGAGTATATACTGTGTGATTCTGTTTAATTCTAAAATTCTAGAATATGCAAACTCATCTATAGTGATAGAATATGCAAACTCATCTATAGTGATAGAAAGTTGATTGGTGGTTATCTGGAAATAGGAGCAAGAGAAAGAGATTACAAATGGGCACAAGGGAAGTTTGGGGGATTTGGGATATGTTCATTATCTTGATTGTGGTGATGTTTCCATGGGTGTGTTCATATGTCAAAACATCAAATTGTACATTAAATATGTGCAGTTTATGAAATGTCCATTATACCTCAAACTGTTGAAAATACATGTTCACAAAATAACAATGTACAGTAACTTATAAACAAAATAACATATGGAAGAAACACATAAACAAAAATACACACATTAAATACATTAGAATGACTGATTTCCTAAAGTGGAGGAAAGGAGAATGTCAATGAAGAACAGGAAAAAAATACAGTGTATAAATAAACAAATAAATTTAACAATCACAAGAATGGGACCTTACATACTGGGGAAGAGAGTGAGGGGAAAAAGAATGAAATTTACTCAGCTAAAATGATACCCCTTTTAGGGATACACAGAGACAGTAAATTCTCTAAGTCTCAAAAAACTGAATAGCAACAAGTAGAAGCTTCCAACTTTCTGTCACATGAATGAGGAAACACTTAGAAGGACTCTTTCCTGGTATCCCTGGAACAACTCAAAACTCCACCTTCTCATTCATTTAACAGCTATTTACTGAGTACCTACTATGTGCCAGGTCCTACTCATAAGGCCAGTAATTTTTTCCAATAGCCACTCATCATCTCCCTGGTCCTACCTGCTGGGACTTCCACCTTGACTGCTGCTGTAGAAGAACCACTGGTTATTCCCCAAGGGCCTAAACAGGAGTCGTCTTTCCCTCCTTCTTCAACATACTCCACAGTACCAGTGCTCCTCTGTTTTGTAACTTGTGCCTGAAGCACTCGTGCCTGAAGCTGTTTGAAGCCTTCATGAAATGCCATTTCCATTCGAATATCATTGTTTTGAATTTCATAGTACAAGCCTGAAGAAAAAAAGATGTTGAAATAAATGTGACTAATTTCCCACCATCATATACTGAAGAATGACAACATTTCACTTAAATTTCCCACACTTTTACTAAAGTTTAAGAACTACACAATGATCCATTTAAGAGTGGAAAGAGAAAGGGAAAATCTTCTAATGAAAGAAAACACATTCATATCACAGGAAAATATCAAACCAAGTAAAGTCCAGGCTACAACATTAGTTGGCTCCAAGCAAGTAGCATCTTCAAAGAAAATTTCTGCCTGTTCATAGTTCTCCATCAGAACAGCCAGGACACCACACAGCAACAAGCTGAGAAGAGACCACCAACATGATTAACAACATGGTCCCATGTCACAGTCATGGAACGAAGACAATTTCATATAGAAGCTTATCTGCTCCTACTCATTCCTTATCTCCCTTCCAACCATACCTGTGGATATGATTCTGGTTCAGGGAAAGGGCTTTCCGAAAACACTCTTGTGCTTTGATATTGTCTTCAGTTAGGAGGCAGAAGGCACCGTAGTCCAGCCAGTGCTCCAGGTTCTGGGGCTCACGAACCAACCTCTATCACATGAAACATCAGGAGGACCAAGGTTATTGTGACGCTATGTCATATTCTTTATGGACACAACATCACACAGTAAGCACTCCATAAATACTATAAGCTCTATGAAAGTAGAAACTATGACTAAGAAGTCATAGAACAGTCCAAATGCCTAGAACAGTCACTTCTCTGGCTTATAGTATGTGGTCAATAAATATTTGATGAAATAATGTAAAAAATGAATCCTCAACTCATTGCTTCCTAGTGTCAGTGTTCTGGTCATCATACGCTCATCCAATTACTTGGGAACCAAAAGGTTCATTTTATATTTCATTTTAAAGACTTACATATAATCATTTCTGTCACAGTCTTGAGAATGCAAACATAAGCTTATCCACAAATACGTAATAATAAAAGCAACTCATAATGAGTTAAAACTATAAAACATTGCTGAAAGAAATTAAAGAAGACATAAACAAATGGAAATACATTCCATGTTCACAGATTGCAAGACTTAATATTGTTAAGATATCATACAGTCCAAAGCAATTTACAGATTCAATGCAATATCTATCAAAATTCCAATGCTGTGTTTTGCAGAAATATAAAAGCCCATTCTAAAGTTCATATGGAATCTTAAGGGACCCTGAATATCCAAAGCAATCTTAAAAAAGAGCAAAACTGGAAGACCCACACTTCCTGATTTCAAAACTTATAAAGCTATAGTAATCAGCCTGATACTGGTATAAAGACAGACATAGAGACCAAGGGAATAGAACAGAGAGCCCAGAAATAAATCGTAGCATATATGGTCAAATCACTTTTGACAAAGGTGACAAGACCATTCAATAGGGAAAGGACGGTCTTTTAAGCAAACTATGCTAAGAAAACTGGATATCCACATGCAAAGATTGAAGTTGGACCCTTACCTAATACCATATACCAAAAATAACTCAAATGAATCAAAAACTTAAATGTAAGACCTAAAACTATAAAACTCTGAGAAGAAAACAGGGCAATAGCTTCACAACATTGGATTTGATTTTTCCTCCAGCTGGCTATGTTCCCATTAAGTACACATTTTCCCCTCTCCTCACACCAAAACCTTTGCACCAGAGGAGGGGTGTCATGAAGCAACTGGGGCCCATGTGCATACAGAGGTCCAATGCACTGCCTGTGTAGGCATCAGTGGCTCTTCTCAGATGCAACCCAGGGTCGAGTCTTTTCCCTGGTTGTGGTCCCCAGATCCAATGCTGCTGTGGCATGGTCTAAGTGGGGCTGGAACATTGGCTTGGCCTGGGCCCAGATGCATGGTGAGGCAGCCACGGGAAACCTGGCAGCCAGTAGGGCAGACCTATCTCTGCCTTGCCTCAAGGGCAAGCCAGGACGCTTGCACCCCTCAGGAGCGGAGTCCAGGCTTCTCCAGCCTTTTTATCCATTCCAGCAGTCCTCCAACCAGCCAAGGTGGCTTGTCTCCTCTGCATAGGAACCCAGGACTGGGATACCCAGTCTGTGGCTTGACCTACTTACTCCCCAGTGTGGGTATACACCAGTGCAATCTCCCCTTTCCTCTGAGTCCCCTCCGAGGGGCACAGATCCTAACCAGATCTCCCCTTCTACTTTTCTTCCCCTTCTACTCAATTGTGTGTGTATCTTTCTCAGAGCCTTGGTTGTACAGGAGTCCTTCTGCCAGTTTCCAGTTAGTTTTCACTGAGAATTGTTCTACATGTAGATGTATTTTTAATGTGTTCGTGGTGGGGAGGTGAGTTCCATGTCCTCTTACTTTGTCATCTTGATCTCTGCCTCTCGAGGTTCATTTTCTGCATATGGATAACCAACTGTTCTAACACAATTTTTTGAAAAGACTATCCTTTCTGCATTGAATTTGTAAACAACTTTGTTGAAAATATAATGGCCTTACTTGTGTGCACCTATATTTGGACTCTGTTTTATTGATCTATGTGTCTATCCTTTCACCAATAAGGTTGGATTTTAAACAATCAGAAACTACTATTTATTATACCCATATTGTACAAATAGCAGTAATGACAACCACCAGAAAGATGTTTAATTACCTCTTCATAGTACACTGTTGCCATTTCATAGTTCTCATTGACTTCTGCTTCAAATGCAAAGAGTCGAAGCTGTTCACTGCTGGTATAAATGGTTGAAGGAGTGCCTTGGACATCATCTGGCATGGCCTTGTCATCATCAAGATGTTAGGCAGACAAAATGAAGCAATTACAAGTAGAGAAGTTTTATAAGAATAAACCAAATGTGAGACTCTAGTCATGATGTCAAAAATGATATTGAGGTTTCGTACAGTCTTGCCAATACACTAAGAGAGTGAGAGTGAACCAAAGGATGAATATCAAGGGTGAAGTAGAATCTCAGGTATCTGAGTACCAACAGTCTAAGCTCATGGAAGTGAGTAAAAAATTATTCAGGGCACAACTGCTCTCTTCAACCCTTAGGGCAGCCAGAATCCCTAAGTCACTTCTAACCTCAAACAGCTTCTTTCACTTTCTCTAGTGTACAGACAAATATTATCATTTTTTAGGTGTCATGACATGAAAAGGGTTGGCAGGAACTAGCTAGAGTCTTTAAACATCAAGAAAACACGAGCCCAGGGTAAATCTTGGGCAGCTACATCTACGTTTTCAGTGGGATATATAGACAGATAGAGTCTACAAAGGAGACATTTTAGAAATAGCCAGAAAGGTAGAAGGAAAAATAATATATCCTATATACCCAGATAGGAAAGCAAGTCTGGTAATAACAAGTAATCTCTTGGGCCAGACGCTATGGCCAGGGAAGACCCCACCACCACCAAATTCTTTAACTACAAATAAAAATAATACCACTGACTTGAACAAGTAGAGTTACTAAGGAATGTGAAGAGTAAAGCTAAATTTGAGATGGGCCAAAGTAGGCTTTTGATCATTGATTAATGCCTCTGTTTTTTGTTCTTTTTAATTTTGGTGACTTTGACCTCCAAATCCCTACAGCAACACACTGCCATGCCCAAACCAGAAATATTATACCTCTAATATCCACTCCCCAAACCCACATTACAAGCCTTCTCCCTTCTTGTCATTTAGTCCCCTTAAAACTCCTCTCTGACTTCCAATAAGCTGATCATTTCCCAAATGGATAAGCCTGGACCTCATGATTTCTACTCATACTACTCTCTCACCAGCACACTCAAGTTCTGGGCATCCCTGTCCTTTTCCTGCACTTGCCCGGAAAACTCCCAAATTAAAACAATCCTACAATCGGATTTCTTCATTCTTAGACAGGAGCTGCTAACTGATCCTGAAGAAAACCGCATGCAGTTTTAGCTGAAGGCCTTTAATACTCTCAGCAATCTATGTATTTGTCCTTGTTCAGCAACATTTTTCATAATGCTGTGCAGTATCTAAATTTTCTTCAAGCTTTTCATTCAACTCTTACCCCTTCACTTTCAGTAAAGGCGTTACTTCACAGAAGAAATAGAAATCATTAGGCAAAAAACCCCTCAACTTTTGAATCCTACACCTGAATTGTTTCTTTTCAACTTCTCCCAGTCTGCTGACTCTTCCTAAACCTGTGGATGTTCTAAAGACTTTTCCATCTTAAAAAGAAAGTCTCGGGCTTCCCTGGTTGCGCATTGGTTGAGCGTCCGCCTGCTGATGCAGGGGACACGGGTTCATGCCCCGGTCTGGGAAGATCCTACATGCCGAGGAGCGGCTGGGCCTGTGAGCCATGGCCGCTGAGCCTGCGCGTCTGGAGCCTGTGCTCCGCAACGGGAGAGGCCGCAACAGTGAGAGGTCCGCGTACGGCAAAAAAAAAAAAGAAAATCTCTAATTTCTAGCTACTGCTTTCCTACTTCTTCCCTTCATCTTCCAACTTCCTGAATTAATATTCCACCTGCTTCCTAATCACTCATTTACTCTTCAATTCATTATCATTTGAATCCACATCATTAGCCCAATGAAACTGCTCTGTAAAGGTAACAACAACCTCCTTATTGCCAAATCCAATAAAAACCTTTCAGATTTTTTTCTTTTTTTCCCCAGGTTTATCAAGGTATAACTGACATATATCACTGTATACGCATATATTGACTTAACATATATTGTGAAATTACTACTGCAGAAAGTTTAGTTAGCATTCATCATCTCATATAGATACAATAAAAAGAGAAAGCAAAAAAAGAAAAAAAAATTTGTCCTTGTAATGAGAACTCAGGATTTACTCTCAACAGTTTTCATATATACCACACAGCAGTGTTAACTATAGTCCTCATACTGTACATTACCTCCCTAGTACTTATTCATCTTGTAATTGGAAATTTGTACCTTTTGACCTCCTTTCTCCAATCTCCCCTCCCCCTACCCCAGATCTTGTTTTTCTTGAACTCCTCAGAGTATTTGACAACGGTGACCATTTTTTCTTCTTAAAATTTTCTTCCCTTAGATCCTGAAATACCACTGTCTTCTGGGTCTTTTGCCTTTTCAACAATTTACTTGCCTCCTTTATTAATTCTTTTACTCATCCATCCCTTAAATGTTGGTGTTTCCTAGGGTTTTGCCACCAGCTTGCTTTTCTCTCTACTCGTGCTTTTCTTGGCAGCTTCATCTATGACCACAGTTTGACTAGCATCTATATACTCAAGGCTCCCAAATCTAATCTCTAGCCCAGATCTCTCTCTTGAGCAAAACCCCACAAGAGTCAATGTTTAAAACTGAATTCAACATCACTTGCCTTCCACCAAATTTGCTTATGTTGTATTTCTTGTCCTAGTCAATGGTATTGCCAACTACCCAGTCACTGAGACTTAAACTTAAGAATCTTTGCTCTCTTTTCCTCCTTAGTATGTAATAACCAGTTAACATCACCAGTTCACCACCTCTAACCTCTAACTGGTTAACATCACCAGTTCACCACCTCTAACTGCTATCAGAGTGCTTTTTGTAAAATGTAAATCTAATCATATTATTTCCCAGTATAAAATAATTAAATTTATTGCATCTAACTGCTAATAAGGGAAAAAGCCAAAACTTCTTTGTGTGGCATATAAGGCCTCCATCCACGCTACTAGCTCCCCTACCAGGAACTGATCCCTGGCTTCATCGCCTGTTTCTCTGTCACTCAACCACTTCAACCTCTGCTCCTGAACTATATGCAGTTTCTGTACATGCCATATTCTTCCAAGCTTCTAAGCCTTTACGATGTTCTCTATGACTCAAATGCTCTAAAACATCTACCTGGTGAGCTTCTTTTTAGCCTTCAAGGCCCAGGTCGAGTCACAGCTCCTCTGTAGATTTCAGGGTGAAGTTGATACTTTCTTTAGGCATCCCCTAACCTGCTCTACCACGGACACACCTTTGTCACAGCACTTACCTCACTCTACTGCAGTTATTTGTATTTTGTGCCTCTCTCCTCTACTAGACAGGGGCTCCTTGGGGACATAAGGCAACAGTAATTACCATCTCATGCTCAGTTCTCAATTGCTTTCCAAATCAAATCATCCAAATCATCTGTGCAGGATTGTTCTCTTAACCCTAGGATACTGGACACTCCTACCTCTTTCAGGAAGGCTGAACAGGTAAAAGAAAAAGTGACGGTGGCCGAGAAGAAAAAAACAGTGAAGGAAAGAACAAATAGAATAGAGACTTTGAGGGACTTCCCTGGTGGCACAGTGCGGTTAAGAATCCGCCTGCCAATGCAGGGGACACAGATTCGATCCCTGGTCCAGGAAGATTCTACATGCCGCAGATCAACTAAGCCTGTGCACCACAACTACTGAGCCTGTGCTCTAGAGCTGGCGAGCCACAATTACTGAGCCCATGCGCCCTAGAGCCTGCACGTCACGACTACTGAGCCCACGCGCCGCAACTACTGAAGCATGTGCACTCGAAGGCCCACATGACGCAACTACTGAGCCCATGTGCTGCAACTACTGAAGCCCACATGCCTAGAGCCCGTGCTCCACAGCAAGAGAAGCCACTGCAAGGAAAAGCCCACGCACTGCAATGAAGAGTAGCCCCCACTCACTGCAACTAGAGAAAGCCCTTGCGCATCAACGAAGCCCCAACGAGGCCAAAAAAAAAAAAAATCCACCCTTTCCTTTAACAAAAAAAAAACAATAGAGGCTTTGAGGATGCACAGCTGGTTACAGACTACCAGGGGGACAAAAACACTTTGATTTTGTCTTTGTTTTCAAACAAACCACAACTGCATACATAAAAAATGAGCAAATGAAGGCAAGATGTACGATGTACAAATATAAACAGACAAGTGGGAGGAGACCAGTCAGATAGAAAAGGCATATATGAAGTGTCATTGTCATTCAAGTATAATATCTGAAAACTCATAGTTTTTCTTTGTTTTGATTGTCAGTCTTGAAGAAAAAGTTGAGAACTGCACACATTCACAGAATAAATAGAATGATAATTTTTTTCCACAATTTACATAGCTGATTTTATTTATTTTTTATCCATCAAATTTATGACAGTTATGAAATTAATATTTCTATGAAGTTGAAAGAGGATACCCCCTTATTTTCCCTAAAATTAGTCTTATAACTTAGGCAGTTTCTTATTCATCTTTGTGTTTTCAATGCCTAGCACAGAGCAGACACCCCAAAAAATGTTTGTGGAATTAAGGAAGAAAAGAAGCAAGAAAGGAAGGAATCATTGAGAGGAGACCCTGATGACCTACAGAGAAAAGGAAGGGTTTTTAGCTCTGAAGCACCTACTTGATTTAAGGCCACATGCATCTGATCCACCAAGAAAACGTAGAGCTCACTAATAAATTTCTGCAGCTCCTCTTGGCTTTCAAATGCTGTTGTCTTCAAGTACTTCTCTCTCACAATCTTTACCACAGCATGCTGCAAGAGACACATATCACCATCTGATAACGCAGTCTAGCACCATGCTAACAGCACAGGCCTCCCTTGAGTTTCTGATCTAAGGCTCATCAGAACTCCAGGAGGTGATTGATTTTCCCTGGTGACTGCTAGACTATTGGTTCTCTGATTTTCCCCCCATCAACATACTCCACATGGCTTTTCTTTTGTGTGTGTGTGTGTGCATTTTTTTTTAACATCTTCATTGGGGTATAATTGCTTTACAATGGTGTGTTAGTTTCTGCTTTATAACAAAGTGAATCAGTTATACATATACATATGTTCTCATATCTCTTCCCTCTTGCATCTCCCTCCCTCCCACCCTCCCTATCCCACCCCTCCAGGCTGTCACAAAGCACCGAGCTGATGTCTCTGTGCTATGCGGCTGCTTCCCACTAGATTTCTACTTTATGTTTGGTAGTGTATATATGTCCATGCCTCTCTCTCGCTTTGTCACAGCTCACCCTTCCCCCTCCCCATATCCTCCAGTCCATTCTCCAGTAGGTCTGTGTCTTTATTCCTGTCTTACCCCTAGGTTCTTCATGACATTTTTTTTTTCTTAAATTCCATATGTATGTGTTAGCATACGGTATTTGTCTTTCTCTTTCTGACTTACTTCACTCTGTATGACAGACTCATCACCATCATCACCAATATGGTCAATGCAGGATTCATACTTTGTGAAGAGAGCCATAAAGCAAAAAAAACCTTAGCATTATGTTTATGCATTACATTTCTCATGGTGGCCACATGATTCAAGGGAGAAAAGGAGAAAGGCCTGATTTGAGAGTTTGGAGAATGGAATCCTGGTTCTAATCCTGCCACTGTGCAACCTCATAAATTATTTTACACTTGGTACTTCAGTTTCCTCATTTGTTAAATGGATATGTACTCCTGGTATTCCTATCTTACTTCAGAAGATGATTGAGAAGCCAAAGAGAAATAACAGGCGATGAAATTTAAAATGTTGTACAAATAGCATTGCTATAGCCAGGACAGCATCTTCTTTTTTCTCCCCTAAGTTAACATTATTGCCAGGCTTTGTACTAAGCACTTTCCATGCATTATCTTATTTAATTCTAATAATGACCCCATGTGATCATATTAATATCCTCCCTCATTGTTAGGCAAAGAATTGAGGCTCAGAGTGGTAAGGTCACTTGAGACACAACTGAGATGTGACTATGCCACCTGAGAATAGCCTCTTGCCTCCATGGATATCAGCTGTTTTTCCCTTTGTTACTTCCACGTGCTTTCTTCGTATCTGTTTGGTATAGTATAGGGCACATAGTAAATGTACATAGAGAGGCAGTGCAGTGTAGCAGATGAGAATGTGAGGCTGGAGCCAGACTGCCTGAATTTGACCTTTGACGGGGTGACCAAAGACACCCCGTCTTTGACCTTTACTAACTCTGTGATCTTGGGCAAATTATTTAACCAACTAATGTTGCAATTCTCCATCTGTAAAATGGGGGTACCTATCTCATAGGGTTGTTGTGAGGATTAAATTAGTAAAGTATGAAGCATTTAAAAATTTGTCTGGTATACAACAAATACTCAATAAATGTTAGCCATTATTATTTGGGAAATTATTATTAAGTAAATATTTCTCAAATCTTAGTGATTCTATGGACTAGGAAAAGGTTTGTAATGGGAGACAGAGATAATTAGTCATGGAATCAATACCCGGTACAGAGTTTCTGCCTGCTAGTGCAACACGAAATCTGGCCCCAAATCTGGCCTACTTCAAGTGAAGAATTAGTTTCTTAAAAGCTTACACTCAGGACAGATACTGAACCATTCCAAGCCTCTACAGGAGTGGAAGGATGTCTCCAGACATTCTATCCTAGAGAACATAGCTCTTTGCACCAACAGCAAGAAAGGTAGAGCACAGCTGAACATAACCAGAGAAAAAATAACTAGGTATGTAGAGAAGATGCTTCATAAAAATCCATGGAATCATTAAATAAATTAATATTTACCTTGAGTTGTTCTTTGAAAGCAAAGTATTTTCCAGAGCAATTAAGTTCATAGTTGAGCTGGCACTTCTGCTCCTCCAGGGTTTCACTATCCAGATCACTCCCCACTTTGACTGCCTGTTTTCCAAACATCCTGTGATACTCATTCAGAATGGCTCTAGAAATGTTCTTGATCTGCATGTGGTAGTCACTCACCGCCTAGAAAAATACAAAATGTCTGGTAAAGAGGCCTCAAAGAGGTCAAGACGTGGAATGGAAGTCTGAAACTGGATTGGGCTTTACATTCAATAATACTTTAGGTATAAATTGCCCTTTTCTTCCCAGCTCAGAAACCATCAGCCAAAGATTAAACACTGTATACTCTTCACTGAATGCCACTGGTCACAAATAGAAGCAGGAAGGAAAATATGTGAAGCTACAATTTCTCACCCCTTCTGGAAAACATACTGAAGAGCCCATGCATTATTTTCACATGGGTGTACTCAACATCTTAGAGTTTCACCTTGGCTTTTGTACTTGCCTTCTGAGCTCCTCCCGTCCGACGGGTAAGAGGCGGCCTTGGAGGTATCATTTCCTTGACCCTGTATCAGAAAAAAACAAAACAAAACTTTATTATATTCAGATTTATGTTCTTTTATTTCCCACCTCTTAAGGTCTAGGCGAGGGAGATCTAAGGTCAGTTGCCCATCACACTTGAGCACTGAGCTATTCTTTCATGTAAGAACCTCGACGTGAACCTCAGAACAGTGTACGGCTGTGGACTAGACAAGAAGAAGGCCACTAAGCAGCTAGCTGGAAAGTAGCTAAGTTGCACTTCTGGCTAATTTGAGCCCTGGCTTTACCCTTACACATTTTTTTAAACTGTTGTACACAAGCTGCTGGACTCAGGGGTTAGAAAGAGATGGGTGTTAACGACTTTATATGTACTCAGTAGAGTCTCTGAAAGCACAAAGTTTTGGAAATATAAATGGTACAGGCAAGTGAAAGCTTTTCTTTCCTTTCCAACAGGACAAAATGTGTACTCTTGGTCATAATTTATAAGACTGCATTAAACTACAGTAATGATATCAAACTTTATGGTGAATAAGAAAATATATTTTATCACAGTCAAACTACTTATGCCAAAACCTCTACCTTCCATTTTCATGAGCTCTTACAAGAACCTAAAGGAAATTAAGTTATAGCTCTTTCTTCTTACAGTTTCACATTCCTACTGAGGTATACTACACTGCCTTGAAGTTTACAAAAAAATTCACAAATTCAATTTTTCTTTAATAGGTCCTGTGTATGGGGGAATCCCCTGGCGGTCCAGTGCTTAAGACTTGGGGCTTTCACTGCAGTGGCATGGGTTCAATCCCTGGTTGGGGAACTAAGACACTGCAAGCTGCATGGAACGGCCAGAAAAAAAAAACTGAGAATAGGTCCTATGTAATTTTATACCTTGTTCATAATTCCTAATTTTAATTTTATTTATTGTAATAGATAATATATCCACATGATTCAAAACTTAAGACGTATGAAACAATATACAGTAAATTGTCTCCTTCCAACCTTGTTGTCCAGCCACCCAGTTTCCTCTCCAGAGACAACGTTATTCACTTATTCAAAATATATACTGAGTGCCTATTACCCATCAGGCACTTTTCTAGGTGCTGGGGATAGAGCATTAAACAGAGCAGACAAAAATTCTTGCCCTCATGGTGCTTACATTTTAGTCGGGGAAAATAGACAATAAATAACATAAATTGGTTAGTGATATGTGCCATAGAGAAAAATAGTGCAAGAAGGCAGATAGACTATGTTGGGGGCTGGGGGTGGTGGAGTTGGGGAGCATATTTCACCAGGGAAAGACTCAGTGAGATGACAGTACTTGAGTATGACCTGATGGAAGTGAGGAAACAAGTCATGTAGGTACCTGGGGTAAGGAAATTATAGGCAAAGCAAGCAACAAGTGTAAAAGCCTTGGTGCAAGAGTGTGTCTGGCATGTGTGAGGAATAGTGAGAGGTCAGTTTGGCTGGACCAAAAAAAATGAGGACAAAATATATGCAGAATATGTAGGCCCTTGTAGGCCACTGTAAAGCCTTTGACTTCTACTCAGAGTGTGATGGGGAGTTGCTGGTAGTTTCTGAACAGAGGAGTCACATGAATTGACTTCCATTTTAATACAATCATTATAGAACTCTATAATAAGAATAAGTTGCCCAAATGTCCATCAACTGAAGACTAGAAAAACAAAATGTGGTATATTCATAGAATAAAATACCACTCAACAATAAGGAAATGAAGTACTGATACATGCTACAGTTTGGATGAATCTTGACAGCACTATGTTAGATAAAAGAAGTCAGTCAACGAAGACCACATATGGTATGATTCCATTTATATGAAATGTCTCAGAGTTGGCAAATCCATACAGACAAAAAAGTAGATAAGTGATTGCTTAGGACTGGGGTGCAGGGTGTTGGTGGGGAAATGGCATGAGAGTTGGAGGAAATGCAGAGGGATTGAGAATGTATATGGAGACATTACTCCCCATTTTATAGAGATAAAAAGGATATAAAGGAATGCTATGAATAATTACACATCAACAAACTGGATAATCTTGATGAAATGGATAACTTCCTAGAAACACAATCAAAGCACTGTGGTACAATATAAAAATAGTTCTAAAAAATTACATATATTTACATGTGACAAGGGTGCGTGTGTGTGTGTGTGTGTGTGTGTGTGTGTGTGTGTGTGTGTGTATAATATAGGGACTTTACAATAACTCCAGAAGGATAAGTACCAAGGTGTTAAAAGTGGTTATCACTGGGTGAGTAGAAAGAAATCTGGGTATTTTTAGATACTTTCTTGTTGATTTTTTTTTCCTTGCCTATCTTGAAATTCTCAATTTTTTTGCAATTGGCAACATACTGCTTTTATAACAAGAAAACAAAAGAAACTTATCTGAAAAAATAAAAACAGAAAACTGTCTGCTGCTTAGCCCAAGAAAAATTACATTTATGTGGACAAAATGACTTACTTTTATTTATACCTAAACTGTCTTGCAAAGCAAGTATGAGAACCATTGCTACACACCTTCTGGCTAGTTCCTCCGGCATTCGCTTTGGAACCAAGGCTTTGTCCAGCTCAATCTCCAACACAATGTATGTCCCTGCTTCTACATATTGCTGTAAAGACATTTTTCTCTAATTTATTCTTTCCAGAAAAACAGATATTTATGAAAAAATTTTAGTAACATAAGATAATGCTCACAATATAATAAGTGAGAAAATTGTGTATATAACTATATATAGTGTGATTCTGACTTAAAACATTTTTTACATAGAAAAATAACTGGAAAGAGAAATAGTAACACTGGTTATCTCTTGCAGAAAAAGGTTTTCAATTTTAATCTTGGAAACTTCTACCCCAGCTGAAGTCTTGTTTAATTTGTTCGATACTGTTCTTGGAATTGTTTCAAGTGAATGCAATTCTTTCTTCTACCAAACCTTTCAGGAGTCATGAAGAAATAACCTCATAACCGTCTGACATTCCCACCCACACCCTCTTAAGTGCCATCGATCAACTTCAACCTCATGGACATTTCTACCCAGATTCTTGCCAGCATCCTAACTATCAATACAACATGTCCAAAACTGAACTTATCATTTCCCCTATATCCATCTCTATTTTTACTTTTCTCTTAATGATTCTGTCATCTTTCCAGAAAGTGAGGCTTGAAACCTGAGTTATCTTTAACTTTTCTTCCTCAACACCCCAAAGCTTTCAAATTCCACACCCTGCCTCCACAGGTTTTTTACTTTCTTTACTACAATCCCTTCCCTAGATTAAACTGTCATCAACACTCATCTGTACTGTAAATAAAACCTATAAACTGACATCTGAAGATCCTACCACAACTTCAACCTCTTTCTTCCATATCCTGGCAAGAGTACTGCTCTGAAACACTCATGAGGTATTTTTTCTACGTGACTTAAAAAACTTCAGTGTGAGTCTCTATGATAAGGCTTAACAGTCTCTCATCATCTATACAATGAAGCCCAAACTTTCTAGCAAGCCTTTCAAAGTCTTTCTAAAACTCAACTCAGTCTCTGTCCTCTTTATCACCTCCTTCTAGAACCATTACTTTCATTTCTCTATACCATACACTGAATTAATTGATGTACCCTGAATTCTGCTACCTTCTTCGTGCCTTGACTCAAGCTGTTCTCTGGCCCTGAAATTCTTCTCCTGAAATTCATTTGGCAAAGGGCTCTCTTTATCTTTCACTACTTAGCTTCGATACCACCTCTTCCTGAAGTCTTCTGAGACTGCCCCATCTGACTCCTCTGAGGCCACATAGCACTTTCATTTGTACCTCTACTACAGCATTCATCAAGATTCTTACAGTTAGTTATGTACCAGTCTGTTTTGCCCACCAGAGTGTTGAGTGTCCTGAGGGCAAACAAATAAATGCTGCAGACGATGCATCTTTGCATCTCTCATAGTGCTTAATATAGCATAATTAATAAAAGACATAAATTTTTAGTGCTAGAAAGGACCTTGAAATTAATCTGGTATCCACTCCTTTTAGAGAGTCTCAACAAGACAAAGAATTTTACCCAAGGTCATAAACTAGTCGTGGCAAATATGGGATGGTTACTCAGATAACGAGCATTTTCCTGAGCATTTTCCACTATATCATACTATCTTGCTCAGTAAAGGACTGATGAATTTAAATTTAATTTTCAAACTCTTCATGCATAGTTACCTGTCCTTCTGGATTGTTGCAAAGAGAGGGTTCAACTTCCAAAGGAGTATCTGAGCTCTGAGATTTTATACTAGGTGCTTGCTGAAAGAAAATAAGCACACCTCAAAAATTCAATTCTTGGGACTTCCCTGGTGGCTCAGTGGTTAAGAATCTGCCTGCCAATGCAGGGGACATGGGTTCGAGCCCTGGTCTGGGAAGATACCACATGCCGTGGAGCAACTTAGCCCGTGTGCCACAACTACTGACCCTACCTTTTAGAGCCCACGAGCCACAATTACCGAAGCCTGCGTGCCTAGAGCCTATGCTCCACAACAAGAGAAGCCACCACGATGAGAAGCCCACGCAACACAACAAAGAGTAGCCCCCGCTCGCTGCAATTAGAGAACGCCCAGGTGCAGCAACGAAGACCCAACGCAGCCAAAATAAATAAATAAATTAATCAATTTTAAAAAATTAAATTCAATTCTTGGAACTTCCCTGGTGATCCAGTGGCTAAGGCTCTGCGCTCCCTATGCAGGGGTCCCAGGTTTGATCCCTGGTCAGGGAACTAGATCCCACATGCCGCAACTATGAGTTCATGTGCTGCAACTAAAGATCCTGTATGCTGCAACTGAAAGATCCCACATGCCGCAACTAAAAATTCCACATGCTGCAACTAAAGAAAAAAAAAAGATCCCACATGCTGCAATGAAGACCTGACACAGCCAAATAAATAAATATTTTTTAAAATAATAATTTTTTTTTAATTATTAAAAAAATTCATCTAGCCCTCTCAAGTCCTCCACTTTGGGGAGCTTGTCCAGAAATTAATAAAGCTGGTTCTTTGACTTCTAAAAAAAAAAAATTCAATTCTTACATGGTCTCCACAATAGCAGAAGCAAGGACCATTATGTTGCATCAAAACGCAAGCTAAACTGAGGCAATTCACCAAATGAGAAATCAGTGCAAGCCTCTGGAATGTAACAAAACCAGCAAAATCATCACCTTCTCAACAACCTACCACATCCCCAGGCCTAGACCTTGCTTCCATATCCTTTTCTTTGACTGTTTTCTCTTCTTTCAGGTTCTTAGAAATAACTGGTTTGGACACTGGAGAATTAATTCCTCCTATTTTATTATTCTGAATCAAATGATGGCCAGTATCCCGGAACAAGCTAAATGAACACTTGGTCTGAAAAGAAAGAAAGAAACAAAAAAATGTAATGACTCACAGGCAAATGAAACAAACTCAGTAAAAACCCACATTATTCATTAATATCATTTAGTTTTCTAGACAATTTCAATATGGTACAATCAGAGATGGATAGGAGAAGCAAAAAACAATTGCCTTGTCGTACTTGTTGAACAGGTGAAACCATCACAGAAACATAGCTGCCTACCCTGTTTTTTAAATTAATAAGAGAACTTTCAACCTGGCTTGATTTGGTGTCTCATAACTTATTACCAGAAAGCTTTTAAACTTTGACACATAATTTCAGATTAACTTTAAGTGGTAGAATTTATTTCTGTACAGGAAATATCATCTGTCTAAATACTACTGGCCTATCAATTATAATTTGAAGAATAGTGCAAGTTTAAAGTAAAAATTTGTATGGGAATATTCAAACTATAGATAAATAACTGGAAAAGAATCTTAAAATAATTTTTAAATTAAACAACATGGATGAATCTAAATGTAATTTATGCTAAGTGAAAGAAACAAGACCAAAAAAAACAAAAGAGGGGAGGAGTGGACAGAGGTGGGAGAGAAGGTTAACAGATGAGAATAATGGATATTTTCATTATCTTGATGGTGGAGATAGTTTCACAGATGCAAACCTACGTCAAAAGTTTTAAATTATACACTGTACATATATGCAATTTATTGTATGTCAATTATACCTCAATAAACCTAAAAGACAGTCCAACAATATTAAAGAAAAATTATAAATAGTAAATATCACTCACAATCTTACCACCTCTACAGTAATTGCTGTATTTCATATATTCTAAGATGCAAACTTTTTCAAATTTTAACATCTCTGGAAGAGAGAACTTTACATGTAAGTGGTATTATACAATATGTAGTCATTTGTGTCTCCCTTTCATTCAGCGTGTTTTTGAGGTTCATCCATATTATAGCATGTATCAGTAGTTCACTTTTTTTTCTTAATAAATTTATTCACAAAATATAGTGAGACTGTAGAGGGTCTGGGGGCTGTACACGGGCAGGGGCCTGGGGAGCTCTGTATATGGGGCCGGGAGACAAGGGAGCCTCCAGGTGGAAGGGTATTTTTTAATAAAAAAAATAATGGGAGGTACAACCACCCCCTCCCCCCTCCCTGATTAAAAAGACACAAAAATAGACATCTCTGAGGTAAATGGGGAGCCTGGGGGCTTAAGGGTGTTGAAAGGGTACTTCGTGTTTTCTGCCAACACCGGTCACACACTGGAGCATTCTCCGATCCTAGCTCTTCTTCCCTGGTGAAAAGGCTGAAGCTATCCCGCAGAGACACCTTGCCCCCAGCAAATCCTTTCTTGGGGATGGGCAGGAACAGGTCACAAAAAACCTCGGAGGTCGTGGAGTGATACCCACAGGCCTGGCACTTGAGACAACTTTTCAACTGGCCCACAAACAAGTCCACAATCTTGCTGTCCTCTCGCTCGAGGTAAGCTTCCCATTAGGTTGGCTCAGTTGTCACCGCTTAACTCAGGTTCTAGCAGAGCCCCTCCGCAGCAGGGTGGGTAGGGAGCTGGACTATTGGCCAGAACTGGTGGAGCCCGGCGGCCTCGTCAGTTGATTTCGAAGTGTAGCAGCTCCATGAGGAGCTTCAGAAACTCTTGGGCATCCTGCTGGCTGTATCCAGAGAAGGAGGGAACATATTTCTGGAAGACACCTCGGAATCGAGTAGGATTCACAGCTTCGCAGGAGTCAGGGTGCCACAGGGCACCAATCACATCTGCAAAGCCTTCAGAGTTCACTTTTTTTCTTTCTTTTTTTTTTTTTTGCAGTACGCGGGCCTCTCACTGTTGTGGCCTCTCCCGTTGCTGAGCACAGGCTCCAGACGCGCAGGCTCAGCGGCCATGGCTCACGGGCCCAGCCGCTCCGTGGCATGTGGGATCTTCCCGGACCGGGGCACGAACCCGTGTCCCTTGCATCCGCAGGCGGACTCTCAACCACTGTGCCACCAGGGAAGCCCAGTTCATTCTTTTTTTAAAACAGCTTTACTGAGATAAAATTAACATTCCATACAATTCACCCGTTTAAAGTGTAGTCAAAATTCAGTGATTTGGGAAAAAAAAATCTGATTTACAGGCCTAAGCAGCACCTTCCTGAGGATGTTTTTCTGCTTGGTTGAAACACAATGAAATATTTATAATTTTGGATATTCTCTGTTTAGGCTAGGGGTACTATAGATTGCTAGCCCATGAAGATTAAAATGGAATTCACTGGGCAATATCTAACCAAGTGTCAGAATGGAACAGGCCACCAACAAGGGTGAAAGCAGGTTCTGTTTCAGCAGCAGGTCCAACAGAGACAAGGAAGTAAATTATTCCAGTTTTGCTCCAGGAAAAAAAAATTCAATGATTTTGGCATATTACATTAATTGTAGTTCATTCCTTTTTTACTGCTAAATAGTATTCCCTAATATAGATATGCCACAATTTGTTTATTGATTCACCAGTTGTGGGCATTTGGACTGTTGTGAGTTTTTAGCTATTATGAATAATGCTGCTATGAACATTCATGTACATGTCTTCGTGTAAATGCAGGTTTTCGGTTCTCTTGGGTAGGTTCCTAGGAATGATTTTCTGGGTTGTATGGTAAGTTTATGTTTAACACAGATTTTCTATATAGTTGTTCTGCCAAGTATTGAGAGTGGAATATTGAAATTTCTAAATGTTACTGTCAAATTGTCTATTACTCCTTTCAATTCTGTTGGGTTTGGCTTCATGTATTATGAGGTTCTGTTGTGTGTATTCACTTATAATTTACACATTATATATAATAATTTATAAATCCTATCTTTCTGATTAATTGACCCTTTAATTATTATGACATGCCACTCTATGTCTTTAGTAATATTACTCATCTTGAAGTCTATTTTGTCTGATATAAATATAGCTACTCAGCTCCATCATGCTTTCTATTTGCATAGTATATCTTTTCCATCCTTTTACTTCAACTTATGTGTGTCTGAACCAAAATGTATTTGCTATAGACAGCATATCATTGAATCTTGATTTTTTTAAATTGAAGTATTAGTTCAATTACCATATTGTGTCAGTTTCAGGTGTACAGAAAAGTGACTCAGTTATATATGTTTTTCAGATTATTTTCTATTAGAGGTTATTACAAGATATTGAAAACAATTCCCTGTGCTCTGAAGTAAATCCTTGTTGCTCATCTATTTTATGTATAGTAGTTCATGTCAGTTAATCCCATACTCCTAATTTATCCCTCCCCCCACTTTCTTTCCCCTTTGGTAACCGTAAGTTATTTTCTATGTCTGTGAGTCTGTTTCTGTTTTGTATATAGATTCATTTGTATTATTTTTTTAGATTCTACATAAGTGATATAATATTTATCTTTCTCAAATCTTGATTTTTTTAAAATCCAGTCTCATAATCTCTTTCATTGGGGTGCTTAGACTACTCACATATAATGTTATTGTTGAAATATTTACATTTATTATTTGACATTTTGCTATTTCTTTTCTATTTATCTTGTCTTTTTTGTTCCTCTCTTCCTTCTTTAAGTGCCTTGTTTTAATGTTAAATATATATATACTTGAGTATATGCATATGGTATATGTACACAAACACACACAATACACACACACACGCTTTTCTTAGTGGTTGCTTTAGAGATTACAATATGCATCTGAACTAATCACAATCTATTTCACACTGAGACTAATTTAATTCTGATAAAATATATAAACTTTACTGTGCTATAGCTCCATTCTATCCTCTTTCCTTTCTATCCTTTCCTTTCTATCCTGTGCTATAGCTCCATTCTATCCTCTTTCCTTTATGCTACTATTATCATATAAATTACATCTATGTATGTTACAAACCCAATAATAAAACTAATGCTTTATATAATCACATCTTTCAAAGAAATTAAGAGCAAAAATGAGAAAAACATATATTTCTAAAATCTTTTATACTTACTTACATTTAACCATTTCTAGTGTTCATTTCTTCTTGTGGATTCAATTTATCATTTGGTTTATATTCTTTCAAGCTGAAGGACATACTTTAGTAATCCTGGCAAGACAGGTTTATTAGCAACAGATTCTTTCAATACTTGTTTATCCATGGATGTGTTTATTTCACCTTCATTTCTGGTTGATAGCGTTTTCATTCAACACTTTGAATCCGTGTTTCCATTGCCTTCAGGATTCCATTGTTTCGGATGAAAAATCAACTGTTAACCATGTTGGTGCTCCCCTGTAAGTGATGAATCATTTTTCTCCTGTTGAATTCACAATTTTCTTTTTCTTTCAATAGTTCACTATAATGTGTATACTATAGACCTCCATATGCTTTTCCCACCTGGAATTCTCTGAACTTCTTAGGCATGTAGATTAATGTTTTTATCAAACAGGGGACATTTTCAGACATTATTTTTATATACATAACTTCTGCCTCTTTCTCTTTTCTCCTAGGACTCTCATTACAATATGTTGGTTGCTCTCCACCAAGATCTCCATTTCAACCAACGACATTGTCAGCCATGGGTCCTTCACCCACTGCTCCAAATGTTGTGAGCCCTCTCTGTGGCAGCAAAGTTGCTGGCCCTCACAGCCCATCCTGCCCTAGAAGAACCACCTCACTGATTAAGCTAAATTAAAGAAGAGGTAGGGGGAGGTGGTTTAGGAGCAGATCTAGGCAAGAATGCCTCAAATGCCATTGTTTTTCATGCATGAATACTTCTCAGTTTGTTGATGCCTTTGGTCAATTTCCAGAGCACTGAAATGGCATTTTGTCAATTTGTCCAGCTTTACAGTTGCTTTTAGGGGGAGAAAATTTGACAACCTCCTCACTCAGACATACCCAGAAATGTTTCCTCCCCAGTATTTTTCATATATTTAAAAAATTATGATTATATATTTTTAAAAAGTTGTGATCATAGTGGATGTAGTTTTATATCCTTTTTCATTTAACAGACTATCACATGCATCGTCTGTTTTTAAAGTTTTCATGAGAATAATTTTTAATATATGCACAATATTCTCCTTCATATGGGTATAATAAAAGTAACAGGCAAAAATGTTTGTGTGTCAACTATATCCCTAGTTCTTTACATATTTTATCTCATTTAATATGTAAAACAATTCTAGGAAACAAGCAGTGTCTCCATTTTACTGATGAATAAAGTTAAGAGAAATTTAGTCACTTGCCCAAAGTCAGTAAATGGCAGCCTGTCTGGCAGTTCCAGAATTCAGTCTAGAACCTACTGACATCAAAGCCTATAACCTTTCAATTAATATATTGTTTCCCTCAGATTCACCAAAAATATCTTGATATGACTGATATAATAAAGTGCTTTATATTTTAGAAATAGTAGCCATCTTCTGATATGTATTCAAATATTTTTCCCAATTTTTTAGTTACATTATAATTTTGTTAATGATGGTTTCTTCTATGTATAGAAGATTTTTATTTTTTGGCAATCTAAATCTTTTATATCTTTCATTTGTTTTCAAGCACAGGAAGTCTTCCCTTAATTCATATCTTTAATTAATAGACACTTCTATTTTTATAGACTTCACATTTAACTTATTTTAATAAACTCACTTGGAATTTATCATGATCTATGCTATATGTAAAATTTTTGCTTTCTTTTTTTCATTTAACTATCTACAAAACATTAATGATTATCTTTTTAATGGATGCATATTCCACCATTTTTATTTACAATAACTTATTAATCCTTTCTCTATTATTAGACATTTAATCTTAATTTTAGTCTTGCTATTATTGATCCCCCAAAGTTTTCATGAATAGGAGGGTTTTGATCCTATTAAATGATTTATTTCAGACAAATCCCTATAAGTTTGATTTCTGATTCAAAGGATACTTATATAGAGTTTATGACTCAGTTGGTTTTCAAATAGCTGATGGATCTTTCATGACTCTGTTATTGAGAAATACTTGTCCTAATAATGATAAAATAGTAATACGTTTTTGTTGTTATTACTGTTGTGTTTTACAAAGCCTCACTTTCTCCTAAGAAGAAACATGATAAAGTTGATTTTTTGCTTAAATAAATAAATAAATAATGTGTATTTTAACATTTTAACATCTGAAAATTGTAAGAACTATATTATAGCTCATTAATCAGTACATATATTTAAGTTTTTGCATACTTAACACACAATACTTCATTATTTGGAAGATTTTCTTTCCAACTTTATTGAGGTAAAGTTGAAATACAGGCTTACTCTGGAGTTATTACAAGTTTGGTTCCAGACCACCTCAATAAAGCAAATAACTGCAATAAAGCAAATAATGGTTATCTTGGTTTCCCAGTACACATAAAAGTTATGCTTACACTATACTGTAATCTATTAAGTGTACAATAGCAGTGTCTTAAAAAACAATGTACAGGGACTTCCCTGGTGGCACGGTGGTTAAGAATCCACCTGCCAATGCAGGGGACATGGGTTTGAGCCCTGGCCTGGGAAGATCCCACATGCCATGAACAACTAAGCCCATGTACCACAACTACTGAGGCTGTGCTCTAGAGCCTGCGAGCCACAACTATTGAGCCTGCGTGCCACAACTACTGAAGCCCATGCGCCTAGAGCCCGTGCACCACAACAAGAGAAGTCACCGCCGCAACGAACAGTAGTCCCCGCTCGCCACAACTAGAGAAAGCCGGCACACAGCAGCGAAGACTCAATGCAGCCAAAAATTAAAAAAAAAAAGTAAAGATCTTAATTTAAAAATACTTTATTGCTAAAAAAGGTCAAAATGATTACACTAGTGACAACACAGATCCCAGATCACAATAACAAATATAACAATAATGATAATGTTTGAAATATTGTGAGAATTAACAACATGCGACACAGAGACACAAAGTGAGCAGATGCTGTTGGAAAAATATCACCCATAGACTTGCTCATCATCTCAGGGTTGCCGCAAACCTTCAATTTGTAAAAAAAAATGCAATATCTGTGAAGAGTAATAAAGCAAAGGGCAATAAAATGAGGTATGCCTGTATAATAAATTACATATTTCAAGTATACAATTTGATCAATTTTGACATGTGTATACACATGTGAAGCCATTACTGCAATTAGAATAACCAGTATTTCCATCATCCTTAAAACTTACCTCATATTTCTTTTGTAGTCCATTCTTCCCTCTATCCCTGTCCCCAAGCAACCACTGATCTGCTTTCTGCCACTACTTTCTGATAATTGTATTTCATTGGCAGTATACAGCATGTACTCTCTTTCGTCTGGTTTCTTTCATTTATCATAATGCATTTGAGATCCATCCATGTTGCACGTGTTAATAGCTCATTCCTTTTTATTGCTGAGTAGTATTCCATTGTATGGCTATACCATATAATTTGTTTTTCTGTTCACCTATTGATGGAGATTTGGGTTGTTTCCAGTTTTTGGATTTCATTATCCTAAAGTTTTTAAGGTTCAAGGGCAGAAGACTTCAAGGTTCCATATTTAACATCCCAGTATACCAGCTGGTTCCAAATATCAATTGCAAAGCTATGTGTGCTAAAGATGTAGGTAAACACATACATAAGAATAAATTAGGATGATACCTTCTCTTCAAATTTTTCTTACCTTTTCATAGACTGTGCTACCTAAGTAAGGGTAAACATGAAAAGCTCCCCGAATTCTCTTCACACCTGGATACAGCAATGGCACCATATTAACATAAGCCACACCATGAAATGAAAGTCGACCTTCATCATCAGTCTAAAGGAATAAAAACAGAGAGCTGTTAGTGCTACAGAGTAATGTAGCTAAAGTATGGAACTCTGACTTAGCAGTTCAAAGACCTGACTTTAGGACTAGCTGAGCTACTTGATTTGGGTCAGTTACGTAGACATTTTGGGTCTCTGCTCATTTATCTATTTATTTATAATTGGGTTTAAAAACACCATGATCTCTGAGATAACGTATACTAACACTATGAACAGTAAAGATAATAGTTGGATCAACACATATGCAAACTAATTAATAATATATATTCAACCAAAATGTCAATTTCACCATGTTGCTTCTTAGAAAAAAGTGAAGCTTTGCAAAAATCAGTAATAACAACAAAAGCTTAAAAGAAAACAGATTGTGGCCTTAGCTTTAGTTTACAGATTCATACGAATGAGAGGGGCCTTACAAATCATCTGCATCAGTGACGACACATACGATTTAATTTATGCTTAAGTTCTAACCAATTAGTGGAGGTGTTTTAGAATACTGTGTTGAGAAAGATTCTGTGTCCTTATTTGGGTTCAAAAGAAAAGAATGCTTTGATTGATCAGTAATATCTGCCATGGATGAAGGAGGATGACTGACAGTCTGCTGTCATGTATTTGCCAACCCTAATCTCATCTAAATTCTCATTACAAAGATGAAGAACATGTCAGTAAATATATTTTAACATAATTTTTAATGGTTGTATGGTTTGCCATAGAAAACTTTTATAAGGAAAAAAATCAGTGAAAGAAAGTTTAGTGAAAGAAAAAAATCAGTTTAGTGAAAGAAAACACAGTTAATTTCTACAAGGTTAAAAGTAATCTCTTTGAGGGACTTCCCTGGTGGTCCAGTGGTTAAGACTTCGCCTTCCAATGCAGGGGGTGAGGGTTCGATACCTGGTTGGGGAGCTAAGATCCCACATGCCTAGTGGCCAAAAAACCAAAACATAAAAAAAGAAGCAATATTGTAACAAATTCAGTAAAGATGTTAAAAATGGTCCACATCAAAAAAAAATCTTTAAAAAAAAAGTAATCTCTTTGATTTAGCTGATTATAACAATAATTAGAAATTAGATTAAAAGCCCTATCTTCATGTGATAACATTATATTGCTTTAGAAATCTAAGGAATGTTAGCCAATACATATTATCTATTACAAAGATACCAAAACCAGACAAAGATATCACAAGAAAAGAGAATTACAGGCCAATATCCCTGATGAGCATAAATGCCAAAATCCTCAACAAAATATTAGCAAACTGAATTCAACAATACATTAAAAGAATCGTACACCATGATCAAGTGGGATTTATCTCAGGGATGCAAGGATGGGTTAATATCCACAAATCAATCAATGTGATATACCACATTAACAAAACTGAAGAATAACAATTATATGATCACCTCAATAGATGCATAAAAAGCATTTGACAAAATTCACCATCCATTTATGATAAAAACTCTCAACAAACTGGGTATAGAGAGAACATACCTCAACATAATATAGGCCATATATGACAAATCTAAAGCCAACATCATACTCAAAGGTGAAAAGCTGAAAGCATTTCCTCTGAGATTGGGAACAAGACAAGGATGCCCACTCTTTTTTTTTTAACATTTATTTTTATTTATTTGTTGATTTATTTATTTATTTTTGGCTGCATTGAGTCTTCGTTGCTCTGCACGGGCATTTCTCTAGTTGCAGCGAGTAGGGGCTACTCTTTGTTGCGGTGCGCCAGCTTCTCATTGCAGTGGCTTCTCTTGTTGCAGAGCACGGGCTCTAGGCATTTGGGCTTCAGTAGTTGTGGCACGCAGGCTCAGTAGTTGTGGTTAGCAGGCTCTAGAGCACAGGTTCAGGAGTTGTGGCGCACGGGCTTAGTTGCTCTGTGGCATGTGGGATTTTCCCAGACCAGGGCTCAAACCCGTGTCCCCTGCATTGGCAGATGGATTCTTAACCACTGCATCACCAGGGAAGTCCCAAGGATGCCCACTCTTACCACTTTTATTCAACATAGTATTAGAAGTCCTAACCATAGCAATCAGACAACAAAAAGAAATAAAAGGAAAACTGGAAAGGAGGAAGTAAAACTGTCACTGCAGACAACACGATATTGTATATAGAAAATCCTAAAGACACCATCCAAAAACTACTAGAATAAATGAATTCAATAAATTTGCAGGATACAAAATTAACATACAGAAATAAGTTGCATTTATATATACTAACAACAAACTAGCAGAAAGAGAAATTAAGAAAACATTCCCATTTTAAAATGCATCATTGGGATTTCCCTGGTGGCGCAATGGTTAAGAATCCACCTGCCAATTCAGGGGACACGGGTTCAATCCCTGGTCTGGGAAGATCCCACATGCCACGGAGCAACTAAGCCCATGTGCCACAACTAAAAATCCTGCATAAAGAAACTAAAACATGCTGCAGTGAAGATCCCATGTGCTGCAACTAAGACCTGGTGCAGCCTAAATAAATAAATAAATATTTTAAAAAATAATAAATGTTTTTGCACAGTGAAAGAAACTACGAACAAAATGAAAAGGCCACATACTGAATGGGAAAAAATATTTGCAAACTATATTTCTAAAAAGGGGTTAATATCCAAAGAACTCATACAACATCAAAAAAAACAAACAACTTGATTTAAAAACAGGCAGAAGACCTTAATAGACATTTTTCCAAAGAAAGCATACAGATAACCAACAGACACATGAAAAGATGCCCAACATCACTAACAATCAGGGAAATGCAAATCAAAACCACAATGAAATACCGCCTCACACCTGTCAGAATAGCTACCATCAAAAGACAACAGATAAGCACTGGCGAGGATGTGGAGAAAAAGGAAGCCTCACGTACTGTTGGTAGGATTGTAAATTGGTAAGATCCTATGGAAAACACTACAGAGGTTCCACAGAAAATTATAAATAGACCTGCCATATGATCTAGCAATTTCACCTTGGGGCATTTACCCAAAGAAAACAAAAACATGAACTTGAAAAGATATATGCACTCCAATGTTCACTGCAGCATTACTTAAAATAGATATGGAAGCAACCTAGTTGTCCATCAAAAGATAAATGAAGATGTGGTATGTATATATATATATATATATATATATATATATATATATACACACACAATGGAATATTACTTAGCCATAAAAATTGAAATCTTGCCATTTGTGACAACATGGATAGATCTAGACAGTATTATGTTAAGTGAAATAAGTCAGACAGAGAAAGATTAATACCATGTCATCTCACTTATACATGGAATCAAAAAAAAAAGACTAAAACAAAACAAAAACAGACTCAGAGATACAGAGAAAAACGGGTGGTTGCTGGAAGGGGTGGGAGAAACAGGTGAAGCACCTTAAGAGGTACAAACCACCAGTTATATAACAAATAAGTTACAGAGATATAATATACAGCATAAAGAATGTGGTCAATAATATTGTAATAACTTTGGGGACAGATGGTTACTAGACTTATCATGGTGAACACTTCATAATGTTTGCAAGTGTCAAATCATTATGTAGTACACCTGAAACTAATAATATTGTGCAACAACTATATTTCAAGTTTTAAAAAAGACTTTTTGCAGGGGACATTTCTTAGGCTATTTCCCATGGTTTTCTTCTTCAGCATGATAGGAAGCAACTGTTGGCATAGTAAGTGGGATGAACTGAAAACACAGTCATTTGGACAAATGCATTTATTTTTATCATAAACAAACAAACAAAATACAGTAGAGAACTTTTCTAGGCTCATCAAAGCTGTATCTTTTCAGCATAGTAGTACACCTATGAATCCTATTACTCTAATTAGTGGGCTAAAACAATTTAAGTAGGTAAGTCTAAAATAAATTTAGAAAGATGTATTAGGTTGAACCATATTGCCAATATTTAACTACTTTTGATGTATTAAAAGGCTATTTGGGGGCTTCCCTGGTGGTGCAGTGGTTAAGAATCTGCCTGCCAATGCAGGGGACACAGGTTCGAGCCCTGGTCCGGGAAGATCCCACATGCCGTGGAGCAACGAAGCCTGTGCGCCACAACTACTGAGCCTGAGCTCTAGAGCCCGCGAGCCACAGCTACTGAGCCCATGCTCTGCAACGAAAGAAGCCACCGCAATGAGAAGTCTGCACACTGCAACAAACGGTAGCCCCCACTTTCCGCAACTAGAGAAAGCCCGCACACAGCAACGAAGACCCAATGCAGCCAAAAATAAATAAATTAAATAAATAATTTTTTTTAAAAAAAGAAAAGAAAAGCATAAAAAAAAGCTATTTTTCATGGTTTTACCCATGTTAAAACTATAATAAAGAGCTAGAGGAAAACAGGATAACTGAGAATAAAGCCTAAATAATTGTTAGTGGACAATAGGGAACTAGGGTTACCAGTCATCCTGATTTGCCAGGAACAAGGGAGTTTCCTGGGATATGAGACTTTCAGCACTAAAACCGAGAAACTATTAAGCAAATCAGGATGAGCTGGTCACCCTAGGGAGCAGCCACACAGTTCATATTTTCCTTTGGTATCAGAATTAGAAGCAGAAAAACAGGTTGGGTCTGACCCAGCATTTCTTATATAAATATTTTTAAGTAAACTAATTTACCTTCTCAAATTTAGCAGATTTCCCTTTGGGTACAGTAACCAGAGGAACCCTTGTGATCTCTACAGGCCAAAATCGACAATCAGCAATTCGCTTCTGAAAACTGCAGATCAAAAATCAGCCCATTAGCATTACATGCAAAAATGGGGTTAGTATAATTTAGGTCAAAAGGAAGTATTCCTCTCTTAAAAAGTAATGGAATACACATATGTAAAAATTTTTATTAGGCGTGTGGGCTTTTAAAACCTTCTCATAGGGCTTCCCTGGTGGCGCAGTGGTTGAGAGTCCGCCTGCCGATGCAGGGGACACAGGTTCGTGCCCCGGTCCGGGAAGATCCCACATGCCGCGGAGGGGCTGGGCCCGTGAGCCATGGCCGCTGAGCCTGCGCGTCCGGAGCCTGTGCTCCGCAACCGCAGGGGCCATGACGGTGAGAGGCCCGCGTACCGCAAAAACAAAACAAAACAAAAAAACCTTCTCATAGCAATAAAATTCCAAAAATAATTCTACTATACTGCTAGCAGAAGCAAATTGTATATTTTTGAGAGCAGTTTGACAACATGAATCAAAAGTCTTTAAAATGTTCATAGCCTTTGACCCACAAATTCCACTTCTAGTGATTTATTCTAAAGAAATAATCAGACAAGTATGCAAATAGTATAAAGTACATTTATTTCTACTGTGAAAATAATCATAGTAAGACTTCCATTGTCAGCTCAAACACATAAAGAGCTTGGAAGCTATCACTCCTGTCCTCACAACAAGAAAAGAGCTGGTCAGGGACTTCCCTGGTGTTCCAGTGGTTAAGAATTCACCTTCCAATGCAGGTGATGAGGGTTCGAACCCTGGTGGAGGAACTAAGATCCCACATGCCACAGGGCAACTAAGCCCGTGCGCCACAACTACTGAGCCTGCGCACTCTGGAGCCCTAGCGCCACAACTAGAGAGACTGTGCGCAGCAACTACTGAGCCCGCGCACCACAACTAGAGAGAAGCCCACACGCCGCAACAAAGAGCCTGCGTGCCTCAACTAAGACCCAATGCAGCCAAACAAATAAATTAATTAAAAAAATAAAGGCATATGTAAGAAAAAAGCTGGTCAAACTGAAAATCAATGACTTTTCTTCGATCCATCTAAGAATTAAGTTCACAGGGCAAATTGCCACCTGGAAGTTTAGAGAAACAGGCAAGTACAGAGAATCACAGCTGAGATCAGCTTACAGGCATCAGAAGCCATTAGAGCCAGTAACTGGTAGAAACACTTTAATGATAATTTTGAAAGATTGTTGGAGGCTGAGAGTGAACTAACCAGAGAGTTAAAAACTCCTGGGTGCCCAGTCTTAGGGGGTCCCCACACGTTCTTGGGTTTTAAATCAAGGAGCTCCATCAGACTCTCATTGTGAAAGCAAGAGAATAGCCTTAGGCAGGGAGAAAGGAAAGGTA
This sequence comes from Aethalodelphis obliquidens, assembly GCF_003676395.1. Lineage (NCBI taxonomy): Eukaryota > Metazoa > Chordata > Mammalia > Artiodactyla > Delphinidae > Aethalodelphis > Aethalodelphis obliquidens. Next base: position 11,557,245 of record NW_020837981.1, on the reverse strand, counting down.
ACCATATTAAAATATGTCCAGAGTATTCTCCATAACAAAGGCCTGCTCTGTAAGGGAAACTACTTCACCAGAGTTTTATCTGACCCAGGGAAAGGGCAATTAGACAACTCCAGTCCTATTTAGCCTTCCTGTCTCACACGAAGAGAGGAAGAAAAAAAGACTATTACACACTTATGAAGTCACAACCTACGGGCTCAAACCCATTAAAATACTGAGATTTAATCACAGGATTATAGAATACTTCCCTTCCCCAACACCTTACCGCCACACATCAACAAGATCCAGTATAATAACAGTGAATTATAACTGAGAATCCGCAAAACACAAACCCTGTTTAGGAAAGAGCTCTTAGCAAAACCAAAGACAACAGAGAAGGAGCAAAAGGACACTGAAGCCTCTAGCATCTACAGCTACAGCAAGTGTTAAACACAGCCTACCTCCTAGCCAGGTTAACATAAAAACTCACAGTAAAAAACCTAATTACCACATTTCTTACTACCCAAAACATAATGTCCAGTTTTCAATAAAAAACTACAAGGAATGGTAAAAGGCAAGAAAAAATACAGTCTGAAGAAACAAGGCTAGCATATGAACTAGACTCAGATATGACACAGATTTTGAAATTACCAGATAGAAAATTTTAAATAACTATGATTAGTATGTTAAGAACTCTAATGGATTAAGCAGACAAAATGCAAGAACAGATGGGTAATGTAAGCAAAGAGATGGAAATTCTAAGAAAGAATCAAAAGGAAATGTTAGAAATCAAAAACACTAAAAAAAAGGAACAATTCTTCTGATGGGCTTATCAACAGACTGGACATAGCTGAGGAAAGACTCAGTGATCTTGAAGCCACTGAGCCAATAAAAACTTCCCAAACTGAAATGGAAAGGGGAAAAAAATTTAAAAATCACAACAGAATATCTAAGAACTGTGGGACAATTACAAAAGGTATAACAGGAATACCAGAAGGTGAAGAAAGGGAGAAAGAAGCAAAAGAAATATCTTAAGTCATAATGGCTACAAATCTTACCAAATTAATGGCAGATACCACAGATCTAGGAAGCTCAGAGAACACCAAGCACAATAAATACAAAAAAAAAATCTACACCTAGGTATATCATACTCAAACTGCAGAAAACCAAAGAGAAAGAGAAAATCTTGGAAGAAGTCAGAGAAAAAAACACCTCACCTATGGAGGAATAAGGATAAGAATTACATTGGGCTTCCTTTCAGAAATCATGCAAGCAAGAAGAGAGTGGTGTAGAAACAAACCACCAACCTAGAATTCTGTATCTAGTGGAATTATCCTTCAAAGGTGAAGGAAAAATACTTTCTTAGTCAAACAAAAATGGAAGGAATTTGTGGCCAGTAGACCTGCCATGCAAGAAATGCTAAAAGTTGGGGGCTTCCCTGGTGGCGCAGTGGTTGGAAGTCCGCCTGCCGATGCAGGGGACACAGGTTTGAGCCCTGGTCTGGGAAGATCCCACATGCCACAGAGCAACTAAGCCCGTGCACCACAACTATTGAGCCACGTGCCACAACTACTGAAACCCGCATGCCTAGAGCCCGTGCTCCCCAGCAAGAGAAGCCACGACAATGAGAAGCCCACGCATTGCAATGAAGAGTAGCCCCCACTCGCCGCAACTAGAGAAAGCCTGCACACACAACAAAGACCCAACACAGCCAAAAATGAAAACAAATAAATTTTTTTAAATGCCTATTAAAAAAAAAAGAAATGCTAAAAGTCTTCAGAGAAAAGGAAATGATGTGGGCCAGAAACGTGGATCTACATAAAGAAAGGAAGAAAATCAGAGAATGAAACAGATTAAAGTAAAATAAATTAAAATTTTTTTCTTATTTTTAATTAGTCAAATAGATAACTGTTCAAAGTAATAATAGTAACAATGTGTCCTTAATAACATATCAGCAAATCAAATCCAACAATGTACATTAATATTATATACTACTGTCAAATTGGGTATATAGAAACTCTGAAATATCTGATCAATTTTTCTGTAATCCTAAAACTGTTCTAAAAAATAGTCTATTATTTGAAAAAAACAGAGATTTTCATTCAGATTATACATATATTGATAATCCTCTATTTCTCACCTCTCCCTAATCTCCAGGTCACTGTGACAGAGGCCGATAGTTACCCACACAAAACTGTGTCATGTTCTGCTTTAGTATATAAATCCTGATCTAGTCTGGGTGACAATGTGTCCAACAAAACCATTATTTCCTAAGCCTCTTTTGCATCGAGAGATGGCCAATGAGATGTAAACAGGGGTTGTCAGATTCCAGGAAGGTTCTATAAGAGGGGCTAATACAGCCAGCATGTGTCCTTTTTTAATCCATAAGCACTCCCCTCTTCCAACATTCTGACAGGAATGTGAAAGTGCAGGCTGGAGCTCCAATAGCCATCTTGAACCATGAGACAACCTTGTGGATGGAACGTACATGTTAAAGAAGGTAGAGCAAAGAGGAAGATCGAGCCTGGATATCTAATAATACTGTAGAGCCACCACACATACCAGCTCTGAACGAAACAAGAATCCCCCATGGTTAAGCTACCATCACTAGAAACCTGCTATTAGCAGATGTGGTGGAAGAGAACCTCAGGATCACCTTAACTCAAATATAAATAAACAAAAGTAACATTTCTTCCCACCTACATCTCTGTTGGTTAGACATATTCCCTCCCTCTTCCTACCTGATCACTGCAGGAGGATCAAGGTAGCAGCGACTTTCCAAGTCCCAAGTAATCCTTTTCTTTATGCACTCTGCTTGGTTCCTAAATTCCCTGTCCTATAAAATCATAAGACAGAGACTTTTACTCTCTCAGTATGCCATGGTTGTCTCCTGCTCCATCTGTGGGGCATTCTTTTAATGGATTTGGTCACAATACTTTTATTACTACTACTAATACTACTATAAGTATGACTACTACTGAAAATACTACCACATCTTAAATTTTAGGGTACTTTACTATTAATACAGTATATAAAATAAAATACTTATATTATCCTTATATCAATCTAATACTAACTGCCAAATATTCACTCACATAACCTTAATCAGTGATTCTCAACCGTGGATGCATATTAGAATTATCTGGGAGCTGATAAAAAAAAAATCAAAAACTGGGCATTGGTATTATTTTAAAAGTAAATTCTTATGTAATTGATCTGGGTTAGAGCTTGGCCATGGTTACTATTTTAAAAGCTTTCCAGGTGACTGTGATGAGCAACCAGGGTTGAGAACTAGTTATCTAAATTAAAATGCAATATAAAATCTAAATATCTAAAATAAAATATCTGATCTAAATGAAAACATTAATGTAAGAAGAGCATGAATTTTTAGTAATCACAATGATGAGAAAAGACACTGCACAATGTTTTTAAAATATTGCTAGCCTTATCCCTATTTAAAATATTTAGAATCAGATACTGAAAGTAATTCAACCACTCATTGTAAAATTACTTTATTGAATGTTTCCACTAATGATTATCAGCTCATTCAAAATACATTTGCAAATGTGTTTACAGCATTTTCTATGCTCTTGACAAACATAGGTTGTAGAAAAATGTGAAGTAAGAGTGAAAGAGAAAGAAAGAAAGAAAGAAAGAAAGAGGAAGGGAAGGAACAAGAAGAAAATAATTTCAACAACTGAAATGTTCACCAACAGGAGACTGGTTAAGCAAGTTGAAGTATGTCTATACTTTAAAAAAAGTATATCATAAAGCAAGTGTTAGCGCAAGTTCGTGTGCCGAATGCACAGCGAGGCCAAACAAACCAAAACGTTGGAGTTTGGAGCAGAGAAAAAAAGGTTTATTTCAGGGCCATGCAGGGATATGGGTGGCTCATGCCATAAAAACCCCAAGCTTTCTGAAGAGTTTCAGCAAAAATTTTTAAAAGCCCGGTGTGGGGGGGGCAGGGGGGTCGCAAGGTATGTGATCAGCTCATGCACAATTCTCTAATTGGCTGATGGTGAGGGAACAGGGTGGTGTCACAGGGGTTAACATTTTCAGTACTTAGGCTCCAGGAGGCCTGGGCCTATGTGCTTATGGTCATCTTCCATTTGGTGGGGGGTTTTCACATCTGTAAAACAGCTCAGGAAATGTGCCTCAAATATTATTATCTAGGTACTTCAGAGAGGAGCTAAAGCAGAGGATTTGGGGGAAAGGCCTGTCCCCAGAAGGTCCCATAGGGTCCTGCTCTGTTATACAAGTACAAATAAAGAAAGAAAAAGAATGTGGAAGAAATCTCCAAGATACACTATAAAGCGAAAAAAGCAAGTTGCAGAAGTGTGTGAGTATGCCACCATTTGTGAAAAAAAAAATGACAGGGAAAGAATACGTGTAGGTATACGTGTGTATGGGTATGTGAAGAAAAAACACATTTTCCCTACTTCCAATATGATTAAGCACTTATATATACTCAATTAAAAAGAAATAAATAAACATTTCACACTTGAGATAAAGCAAAAATAGCAGAGTCTTCTTGACAGGTTCTAGATCTCAAAACAGCAAGACTTTGAATACTTCCTATAAATCTGGACTCCCTAAAGAAAAACAATTTGATCCCTGACTTTTACTACACTGATGTCTTTGAGCCAGTCTTTCTGAAATCTGACTCCCTTGCATCCTTTTCGAGGAAACTTTACTTTTCTAAATGTTTGTGCTTCTGAGTCTTCTTTTGACTATTTACTTTTGCTTTTATATGTGTAAAAATGTAACCAGAAGGAAACACAAGAAACTATAACAAAGGTTAACTACCAGGATGATGATCTGGGAAGGAATTAGGAAGAAGAGACATGGAGGAGGGGGGAGACTTTAACTGCATATCTCTTAATGTTTTATTTTGACCTGTAACTGTATTATAACCTACTCATAAATAAATAAATTTCAAATAAAATAAAGAATAAATATGAATTAAATCAATGATTTTGTTTGTTGGACTTAAGAAGTCAGGAAATATTTTAATCAGAACTTTATAGATAATTGTTTTATTTTGACATACGCCTGTTTTATTTTAAGAGGTGATGGATGTATATGAATTACAGTGATTTACAAACTGTAAACATATGTTTTAGCATATGTCAGTGCACTGAGATTATCACCAAACCCGCCTAATTCTCTCACCTCAGGATGGTTGAGTTCCCCTTCTTCTTCCTCATAGGGCCCACCAACGATGAAAGCATCAGGAATGTTATTAGCTCCTGGAGCCAGAATGTTGGCAATAGGCCATTTTTTGGGCCGAGGAACAGGTTCTCTTTCCCCTCCAAGCTTCAGAGTTCCATTCTTGAAGAAAATGGGATAGTCTTTCTACAGAAATAAATACCATGTATCAGGAAATTTTGTGAAACACTTTGAAGTGGACAAAAAAAGATGACTGAAGTGTGTTTTCAATGGAATGCCAGGTGTTGTCTAACAGATCCTTCTGTGATTATCTGTTTCTAAAGAGGGGCCTGTGTCCTTCATTGTCTTGCTATTTTATAATTCCATAATTTATAGAAAATTGATAATAATGCAAATTATTCTTGTCCATAGATATGGACATGTATTTTGTCCAGTGGAGATATAATTGATCATTGCACTATGGCTGATAAGTTTTGAATTATTAGCAAATATATTTCAAGATTCCTAGTTGCTTGTATATATGGGTCATTTGTTCAGATTCTCCTTTTTCAAAAATATTTCTTTATTTCTTTATTTGGCTGGGTTGAGTCTTAGTTGCAGCATGTGGGATCTTCACTGTGGCATGTGGGATCTTTAGTTGTGGCATGAAAACTCTTAGTTGCCACATGTGGGATCTTTAGTGTGGCATGAAAACTCTTAGTTGCCACATGTGGGATCTACTTTCCTGACCAGGAATAGAACCCGGGTCCCCTGCACTGGGAGCACAGAGTCTTTAGCCACTGGACCACCAGGGAAGTCCCCAGATTCTCCTCTGAACTGGTTTAAACACTTTATGTCATTTTATATTTATATGAGAGTCATGATGTACCTTTTTAAAACTTATCTTTTAAAAAATAAACAAATCTGACAAAGGGCTAAAAATATAGGCATTTTCATATCTGTAATTTATCTAAAATATACTTGCAATAGAAAATTGATAAAGTTATAAACAGACAATTTATAGAAAGAGAAATTCAAAAATCCAACATTTAAATAAAAACATGCTAAAAATCATTAATAATAAGTGAAATGCACATTAAAACAATGAGATACTATTTTAAACTGTAGATGGGCAAAGTCAAAGTCTGAAAATATTGTGTTGACAGCATTGTGAAGAGAATGGTATGCTTATACATAGTTGATGGAAGTGTAAATTTGTACAACTATGGAAAGCAATTCTGTAGCCTCTTATAAAAAGTAAAATTGGCATAACCTGTAACTCAACTATTCTAGTTCTTTGGGTTAAGTTTTAAAACTTCTGCTATTCTAGAATAGCAGAGTAAGAATCTTTGAAAATCTGCTCCTCAAAAAAAAACCCAAAAAAACCAATGCCAGCAAAAATTGTCAAAATTAAGGATGCCAAGACCACTCAGGGCTTCCCTGGTGGCGCAGCAGTTAAGAATCTGCCTGCCAATGCAGGGGACACAAGTTAGAGCCCTGGTCCGGGAAGATCCCACATGCTGCAGAGCAACTAAGCCCGTGTGCCACAACTACTGAGCCTGCGCTCTAGAGACCATGAGCCACAACTACTGAGCCCACGTGCCACAACTACTGAGCCCACATGCCACAATACTGAAGCCTGCACACCTAGAGCCCATGCTCGCAACAAGAGAAGCCACTGCAATGAGAAGCTCGCTTACCACAATGAAGAGTAGCCCCCACTCACCGCAACTAGAGAAAGCCCACGTGCAGCAACAAAGACCCAATGCAGTCAAAAATAAATAAATAAAATAAATAAATTTATTTAAAACAAAAGACCATTCAATAGGGACAGGACAGTCTTTTCAACAAATGGTGCTAAGCAGGTGCTAGTTATTCACGTGCAAAAGAACGTAGTTGGTTCTTACCTAACACCATATACAAAAATTAACTCAAAATGGAGCAAAGGCCTAAACATAAGAGCTAAAACTATAAAACTCTTACACACAAACACAGGGGGAAAAGCCTTGTGACATCAGATTTGGCAATGATTTCTTGGTTACAACAACAAAAGAAAAAAATGGACAAATTGAACTTCATCAGAATTTAAAATTTTGGGGTATCAAGAGACACTAACCAGGGACTTCCCTGGTGGTCCAGTGGCTAAGACTCCATGCTCCCAATGCAGGGGGCTGGGGTTCGATCCCTGGCCAGGGAACTAGATTCCACATGCTGCAACTAAAGATCCCACACGCCACAACTAAAAGATCTCACATGTGGCAACCTAACGAAGAATTTATGTGCCGCAACTAAGATGCGGCACGGCCAAATAAATAAATTAATTATTTTAAAAAGACACTAAACTTGGGCTTCCCTGGTGGCACAGTGGTTGAGAGTCTGCCTGCCGATGCAGGGGACACGGGTTTGTGCCCCGGTCCGGAAAGATCCCACATGCTGCGGATCGGCTGGGCCCGTGCGCCATGGCTGCTGAGCCTGCGCGTCTGGAGCCTGTGCTCCGCAACGGGAGAGGCCACAACAGTGAGAGGCCCGCGTACCGCAAAAAAAAAAAAAAAAAAAAAAAGATACTAACCAGAGTAAAAACGGCAACCAATAGAACGGGAGAAAATATTTGCAAATCACATATCTAATAAGGGAGTAATAGCTAAAATATAGAGAGAACTCCTAAAACTCCAACAACAAAATGACAAACAACCCAATTCAGAAATGGGCGAAGGACTTGAATAGACATTTCCCCAAAGAAGATATACAAATGGCCAATAAGCACATGAAAAGATGCTCAACATCATTAGTCACCAGGGGGATGCAAATCAAAAACACAAGGAGATGCTACTTCACATCTATTAGGATAGCTATTATCAAAAAACAGAAAATAACAAGTGTTGGTATATGTGGAGAAATTGGAACCCTTGTGTACTGCAGGTGGGAATGTTAAATGGTGAAGGAGAATTGGAGATTTCTACACGAAAAATGTAAAATGGCAATAAAGCAGGTAAGAGTATTAACTAATTACATTTTTTTAGCAAGTAATTTGGAAATCTCAAGAGCCTCAAAAGACCCATACACAAGCATTCTATAGAAATCTGGACTAAGAAAATAACCTGGAATTAAAAGAAAGTTTTGTATAATAAAGTACATTATATAAAATATATGCATAAAAGTAATCTGTGTAGAAATACTACATCCAGGGCTTCCCTGGTGGTGCAGTGGTTGACTGCAGGGGACACGGGTTCGTGCCCTGGTCCGGGAAGATCCCACATGCCGAGGAGCGGCTGAGCCCGTGAGCCATGGCTGCTGAGCCTGCGCGTCCGGAGCCTGTGCTCCGCACTGGGAGGGGCCACAACAGTGAGAGGCCCGCGTACCGCAAAAAAAAAAAAAAAGAAATACTACATCTAAAATTGTCAGATTTTAAATGTTTTATATATTTTCCATCATAAATATGTATGTATTGATATAAATTATATGTAGTATATATATATATACATGTATATAACATGTAAACTATAAATATTAACATGCATGTATAAAACAGAAGTAAACTTTATGTTTTTGAGCCTAAAATAAATCTTAGCCATTAACAGAGCCTGCTTTGAATGAAATCTTAGAAGGTGAGGAAGAGATGACCATATGAGTGTTTAAATCTCTATAAATATTTTGCTGTAAGTCTTTACCTCTCCAGCTGATGGAACTTGCAGACCAACCATGAAGTTCTGCAGCAGCCCCATTGGAATGAAGGATTCAGGCACAGAGTAGGCAGCCTCCAATGTGACCTTCAGGAGATTGCCTCCTGAGATCTGGGCTGTGGTCAATAAGGGCTCCGCCACAAATACTTTAACTTCAAGACTGCACTGCTGTATAAGAATAAAATTACGCAGACATTTGAAAATGCTAGAGGCCTCCCTTTTTTCACATTATCTCATTTGAACCTCACATCATTGCTCAAGGTAAGAAGGTCAGGTTTAATTATTTCCATACAGAGGATTCAAATAGCTTTTTTAAGGTCCCATGAGTTAGAGATAAATCCAAGAAGAGAACCTTATCCCTAAGCTAGAGCCCTTCCCTTCTCTTCTTCTATAAGATCTAAGGGAAATCAACAGTACATAGACTGGGACACTGGACCAAGGAAGGCAGATAGAGCCCAGATATCTACCTCTTTCCAGCACAAATCACATGGAATGACAGAAGGATATTAAATGATTATCTTTATATCCAATAAAACAATAATGCTACAATAGCCCTGGAAAACAAGAAATGCCATCACTGGACTACACATTTTTAGGAATCATTGAAAGACAGAAAGCAAATTAAATCAGATCTACCAAAAAAACCTAGAAGAAACCAATCACATCCTAAAATAAGAGGAGAGAATCACAGCAGATGTAGGAGTGGATTGTGGCAGCTCGAAGGTCAGAATCAACAAGAATCAGGAAGGGGCTTACATCAACAGTTAAGTAAGGAACTGCATTCAGAATAGTTGGGGCAGTTGGGTCTTACTTGTGCAAAACTGAAGACAGCTGTGGTATCTGCTGAGAGTGAGTGTACTTGCACAAGAGTGGCAAAAGCAGTGCCCCAAGAAGCTACTGATCCCAGGAGGAACTGGGAAACAAAGTCCAGAACACAAACCAGTAACACAGCCTACCAATTCATGCTTCCCCTCCTCCAATGACCAGAGGCAGGCTACCATGCCAGAAAGTGTGTTAGATGCATTCATATACTATTTAATTTAATTCAACAGGTCATAGTTAAAGAGGCATTTCCATGGTTAAGCCTTCCCTGCATCTACCCCTGGGCAAAGTAACAGATACCTACTCTGGGTCCATATGCCCCAACCCACCATTTAATCACACTGGTCATAACCTCTGATGTGTAGATTATGAACTCCTAAAGTAGGAGTTTCCTTATTCATCTTTGTTTCCCAGAACCTAGCACTATGTGTGCCTGTGAAAAGAAGGTGCCTGATGAATTGGACTCAACTAAATTTAACCTTAAGAGCAGACAGGCTTGACTGAATATCAGGCTGATATGTTAAGAGTTAAAACTCTAATTACCTTAATACCTGATCGAAGAGCTTCCAAGGGCGAGCCTGGCACAGGGTGCAATGGGACCATCGTTTCAAACGAACTCTCTCCTGCGAAAAGAAGGCCAAGTCAAGCCAAAGAAGGAAGGGTTAGGCAGAAATAACTGTGCTCATCTTTCAGTGAATCCCTCAAACTCACTGAGGCTGATTTTTGCACTTCTCTGGAACTAAGTTTTATGAGAAATAAGTTTATTTCTGCTTTTGAGCAAATCACACATCTGACCTTCCAGTAAAGGAAGAAGGTCCACCACAGCTTGACCGAGAATCATGGTCTTCTCCTCTTTCTGTTTCTTTTCCTTTGGTAAAACTTCAGTCATCGTTACTAGAAAAATCAAAACAAAGAAAATGAGAACATGTCTAGCTCACACATCAGATAACCAAGGTGCAACAAACAAATCATTGTCAGAGAAATTCAAGTTAAGAGAAATGAACTTGAAACTTGAGAAGGCACCATTATTAGTGACTTCCAGTGGAAGATACTGGACCTCCTCAGTGACTTATTAATCTTTTTGCATGCAAATTATTTTTAAAAAGGATTTTTACATCATAATCATGTACACACATATGTATAAACTTACTGATACATATGATTATAACAAAGTTTCATGTAATAGTCATCCTTAGCTCAAAATCCTTAGGTATTTTCTATTCTATTTCATGTATAAGAAATTACTGGTCATGACTCCCTCAATCAATTTTAGGAAAGACTAAAAATCATCATCTGGGACTTCCCTGGTAGTGCAGTGGTTAAGAATCCGCATGCCAATGCAGGGGACACGGGTTCGAGCTCTGGTCCAGGAAGATCCCATATGCTGCAGAGCAACTAAGCCCATGTGCCACAACCACTGAGGCTGCACTCTAGAGCCTGTGAGCCACAACTACTGAGCCCACATGACACAACTACCGAAGCCTGAGCGTCTAGAGCCTGTACTCTCCAACAAGAGAAGCCACCACAACACGAACCCCGTGCACCACAACTAAGAGTAGCCCCCGCTCGTCACAACTAGAGAAAGCCCACGTGCAGCAATGAAGACTTAGTGCAGCCAAAAATAAATAAATAAATAAATTTTAAAAATAAAATAAAATAAAGAAGGAACCTGAAAGTCCCTTTTTCCTTTTTTTAAAAAATATTTATTTATTTGGATGCATTGGGTCTTCGTTGCGGCACGCAATATCTTCATTGTGGCGTGGGGGCTTCTCTCTAGCTGTGGCACGTGGTCTCTAGCGTGTGTGGACTCAGTTGTTGCAGCACACGGGCTTAGCTGCCCCGTGGCATGTGGGATCTTAGTTCCCGACCAGGGAATAAACCCATGTCCCCTGCATTGGAAGGATTCTTAACCACTGGACCACCAGGGAAGTCCCCAGTCCCTATGTTTATTTTCAAACATAGGGAATCCTCCTGCCAGTGCAGGGGACATGGGTTCGATCCCTGGTCCGGGAAGATACCACATGCCACGGAGCAACTAAGCCTGTGTGCCACAACTACTGAGCCTGCGCTCTACAGCCTGTGTGCCACAACTACTGAAACCCGTTTGCCTAGAGCCCATGCCCCGCAACAAGAGAAGCCACTGCAATGAGAAGGACGCACACCGCAGCAAAGACTAGCCCCCGCTCGCAGCAATTAGAGAAAGCCCATGTGCAGCAATGAGAACCCAATGCAGCCAAAAATAAATAAAATATAAATTTTTAAAAAAAAACTTCTTTCTGTAAGCATTCTATAATTAAAAAAATAATGTTGGCAGATTTATAGAGATCATGTTAAACTTATAGGTAAACTGAGGGAGAATGACATCTTTGTTATGTTGAGCATTCCTGTTTAATATGGTATGCCTTTCCTTTTGTTCCACCTCATACCTCTCAACAGCATTTTCATTGAATCAGGATCCAAATAAGGTCCACACATTGTGATTAGCTGGTGTCTCTTAAGTCTCCTTCACTCTACTGATGTGTTTTCCATTTCTTTAGGTTTTCTAAATTGTCCATTTTATCAAAGTTTTCATGAGTAATGGCAGAATATTCTTTTTTATGTCTTTTTAAAATTGTTTTAAAATACACATTACATAAAGTTGATCATCCTAACCATTTTTAAGTATCAGTCCAGTGGTACTAAGTATATTCACATTTTTGTGCCACCATCACAGCTATCCATCTCCATAACTCTTCACCTTCTAAAACAGAAATTTTATACCTGTTCAACAATAACTCCCCATTTTCCCCTCCCCCTGGAAATCACCAGGATACTTTCTATCCCTATGCATTTGACTACTCTAGATACCTCATATAAGTGAAATCATACAGTACTTGTCTTTTCATGACTGGCTTATTTCACTTAACATAATGTTCTCAAAGTTCATCCACGGTATAGCATATGTCACACTTTCCTTCCTTTCACAGCTGAACAATATTCTACTGTACGTATATACCACATTTTGCTTATCCATTCATCTGTCAATGGACATGTGGATTGCTTCCACATTTTACCTTTTGTGAATAATGCTCCTATGAACATAAGTGTACATATATCTCTTTGAGACCCTTTCAATTCTTTTGTATATATTGCCAGAAGTGAAATCGCTGGATCATACGGTCATTCTATTCTTAATTTTTTGAGGAACCACCAGTTCCTACAGTAACCACACCATTTTACAGTCCCACCAAAAGTACACAATGGTTCCGATGTGTCTACATCCTTGCCAACACTTGTTTTCTGTTTCTTTGACAGAAGCCATCTTAATGGGTATGAGATTGTATCTCGTATTTTTGGTTAGCATTTCCCTAATTAGTGATGTTGACTATTTTTTCATGTGTTTACTGGCCATTTGTAGATCATCTTTGGAAAAAAGTCTATTCAAATCCTTTTCCCATTTTTGAATTAGGTGGTTTGGGGTATTTTTGGTATTGAATTTTAGGAGTTCTCTATATATTCTGGATATTAACCCCCTATCAGATATATTTGTAAGATGATTTGTAAATATTTTCTCACATTCTGTGGGTTGTCTTTATACTCTGTGGATAGTGTCTTTTGATGCCCCAAAGTTTTAAATTTTGATGAAGTTCAATTTGTCCATTTTTGTATTTTGTTACCTGTGCCTTTGCTATCCTATCCAAGAGTCAATGAGAAATCTAATATGATGAAGTTTTGACCTATGTTTTTTTCTAAGTGCTTTATTGTTTTAGAACTTACATTTAGGTCCTTGATCCATTTTTGCATTAAGTTTTGAATGTGGTGTTAGGTAAGAGTCCAACTTCATTCTTTTGCATGTGGATATCCAGTTTTCCTAGCACTACTAGTTGAAAAGACTTATCCTCCCTATTGAATGGTCTTGGCATCCTTGTCAAAAATCATTTGACCATATATGTTAGGGTTTATTCCTCAGCTCTCTATTCTATTCCACTGTTCTGTATGTCTCTGTTTCTGTCAATATCACCCTGTTTTGATTACTGTAGCTTTGTAGTAGGTTTTGAAAACAAAGTATGAGACCCCCAACTTTGTTCTTTTTTAAGACTGTTTTGGATATTTGGGGTCTCTTAAGATTTCATATGAATTATAGAAAGGGTTTTTTTTTTTATTTCTGCAAAAAAATGTCTTTGGAATTTTTATAGGGATTGCACTGAATCTGTAGATCACTTGGAGAAGTGCTAACATTTTAACAATATTAAATCTTCCGATCCATGAACATGTGATATGTTTCAATTTATTTGTGTCATCTTTAATTTCCTTCAGCAATGTTTTGTAGTTTTATATTTATGTAGATATATCTTTCTCTATTCTTTTACTTTTTACCTTACCATATGGTTATATTTTGAGTTTCTTGTATATAGTGTATTTCTTTATCGAATTTGTAATCTCTGTGTCTTGATATATTTAATGTAATTATTAATATATTAGGGCTTAAGTCTGCTGGGTTTTGTTTGGCCCCTCTTTTTCATTTCTCTGTTTTCTTTTCTCAGCCTTTCTCTGGATTACCTGAGCATTCTTTAGAATTCCATTTTTATTTATCTATAATACTTTTGAATATATCTCTTTGTATAGATGTTCTAGTCATTGCTATAGGTATTGCATTATATATATACTATTTATTACAATCTACTGATGTCATCATTTCACTAGTTTGAATGAAGTATAGAAACCTTACCTCCCTTTATGTCCCCTTGCCCTCCCTGTTTATAATTGCCCAAAATACTTTCTCAATATACAGAACCACATCAGATAGTGTTATACTTTGTTTCAAGTGTGAAACACAATTTAGAAAACTCAAGGAGAAGGAAAGCTTATTTTATCTGTCCAAATTTTTGCTTACCATATTCTTTCTTCTTTCCTGATGTTTCTAGGTTCTTTCTTTTATCATTCCCTTTCTGTTCAGAGAACTTCCTTCAACCATTCTTTTAGGGTAGGTCTTCTGGTGACAAATTCTTAGTTTTCTTTCATTTGAGAATATCTTGATTTCCACTTCATATCTTTTATTTAGGTATTCCATTCTAGGTGAGCAGTTCTTTTACCACTTTGTAAATATTGTTCCATTTCCTTTGGGCCTCCATGTTTTCTGATGAGAAACTGATACCATTGTAGTTGTTTTCTCCTGCTTTCAATTTTTTTTTTCTGTGTCTTCAGTTTTCAGAAGTTTTACTATGGTGTTCCTTAGTACAGATTTCTTTTGGGTTTATCCTGTTGGGACTTTGCTCAGCTTCCTGAATCTGTAGGTTTATGTCTCTAGCCAAATTTGGGGAGTTTTCAGGCTTAACTTCTTTGAATATTTTTCGAGCCTCACTCTCTTTCTTCTCTCCTTCTGATACTCCAATAACACTGTTAAATCTTTTGGCATAGTCCCACAGGACTCTGAAGTTCTGTTCATATTCTTTTAGTCTATTTCTTCTACATTACTCAGATTGAGTAATTTCTATTGTTCTATCTTCCAGTTCACTGATTCTTTCCCCTTTTTCCTCCATTCTGCTGTTGAGCCCATTCACTGAGCTTTTCATAGCAGTTAATATATTTTTCAGTTCTAAAATTTCTACTAGATTCTTCTTTATATCTTCTATTTCTTACTGAGACTTTCTATTTCCCCTATGAGTCTATCTATTATTTTTTCATTTGTTTCCAACATGTTTACAATTGCTCATTGAAGCATTTTTATCATGGCTTCTTTAAAATCTTTGTCTAATAATGCTAACATATCTATCATCTTGGTGTTACCATCTACTGATTATTTGTTTAATTCAGTTTGAGATCTTCTAGTTCTTAGTATAATGAGTGATTTTCAAATGAAACCTGGAATTTTTATATTATGCTATGAAACTCTGAATCATACTTAAACCTTCTTTTTTGCTGGCATTTTTTGACACCACTCCTACACAGGAAGGGGAGAGGCAATGCCTCATTATTTTCAGGTGGAGATAGAAGTCTAGGTTCCCCACTCAATCTCCATTAATACCTGAGTGGGGCAGCTCCTCCGTACTGCTGAGGGAAAATGGGGGTTCTGATTCCTTACTTGTTCTCTACTGATACTATAGTGGGTGTAGATGCATTACCACTAGGTGATGGTGAGTTTTGATTTTACACTAGACCCCGTTTGACACACGCCAGTGGGGAGTGGAGGAGCACCTCATTACTGCCAGATTGGGGCAGAAGCCCTGGCTCCCTGTGTGGTCTCCATTAAAACCACATGTTAAAACAAACAAACAAACAAACAAAAAAACCACATGTTGAGGGAATTCCTTGGCAGTCCAGTGGTTAGGACTTGGTGCTTTCACTGCCTGGGCACAGGTTCAATCCCCGGTCAGGGAACTAAGATCCCACAAGCTGCGTGGCATGGCCAAAGGGAAAATAACAAAAAACAAAAAACACATGTTGAGAGAGGGGGGTCATTACCATAGAGCACAAAAGTCCTGGCTTCCTACTTGGTCTTCTCTGACACCACTCAAGTAGGGTGTTGAGGCATGTTATTTCAGCTTTGTGCGTGTGTAAGCCTAGGTTCCCCACTTGGCTTGGGTATGGGTGGGGCCACAGTTTTTTTTTCTGGGCATTTGACTGGAGTAGAGCAGTTTCTGTCTAAATGTTTTCTGTCATGCTAGGCTGCCCCCTTTCCTGGTCTTTTGATTAGAGAGAGCAATTTTGTTGGTGGTTGGTTGGTTTGATCTGTACCCATTTTTGTTTCCAGGCTGCTGGCTTCTTCAGCATACAGTTTGGGATAGATGAGGCGAAAAGAAAACCCAAGGAACTCATACTGTCTTTCCTCAAGTCTCATTTCTTTCTTCTCTCTACCTTTCAGAGTCTGTTATATAAATAATGTCCAGGGTTTATAGCTCTGAGAGGAATAGAGGAAAGTATATCTAGTCCATCTTCTTGGAGGCAGAAGTTCTGTTTAAAATTCGTCTTGATGGGCTTCCCTGGTGGCACAGTGGTTGAGAGTCCACCTGACGATGCAGGGGACACGGGTTTGTGCCCCAGTCCAGGAAGATCCCACATGCCCTGGAGCGGCTAGACCCATGAGCCATGACCACTGAGCCTGCGCGTCCGGAGCCTGTGCTCAGCAATGGGAGAGGCCACAACAGTGAGAGGCCCGCGTACAGCAAAAAAAAAAAAAAAATTCTTCTTGATTTCTAATGACTGTACTTAAGATTACAAATGTATCTCTAAGCACTACATTAGCTATATCCCACAGTTTTGGTATTTGGTGTTTTACTGTTGACTTGATTCTAACTGCTTTGCAGTTTTTATTATGATTTCTTCTTTGTCTCATGAATTATTCATAATAATTTTCGCTATATATTTATTATTTCTTATTTTTTTGACTGTTGTATTTTGGTCAGAAAGCTTTGTCTGTATGCTATTGATTCTTTGGTATATGGCAGGACTTGCTTTGTGGCCTGGTAAGTGGCCAGCTTTTATTATACAAATGTTCCTTGCATGTTTTAAGAAAATACATATTATTTAATGATCAACATAACTCTATGATTACTAATTCTTAAAGAAATTTTTTTTGTCTACCCAGCACCTAGACAGATATGATGGTGAGTGAACTTTTTTTCTAGTCCAATCTTTTTGAGAGTCTCGGCTTACGACGAGGTAGGTGGTCTCACTCTCAACTTCCCATCTACAGCAGCCCAAGTCTCTGTCTCTGTAAGAGCATTAAAATCCAAGCCCCTGGGTTTTAGAATACTGCCCTCTCCCTCCACACCACCACACACCAACGGCAGCTGTTCAAGAGTTCCAGGTTTCAGTTTCTGTTTTGTTTCTGGAACAAAGGAACTACCATTTCTTTCTCACGAGTTCAGTGACATGCTTAAAATAAGGGTCCAGTATTGCCTTTCCTATCCAGTATGCTAGGGAAGAAGGCAATTGAGATACAACTATTACTTGGGGTGACAGAGAAGCACAGAAGAAAGAAGAAAGAAGTAGAAGAGAGTGGGTGGGATAAAAGAGTGCAGGTCAGATGGATGCCTCCGTGGTTGACTGATTCCCACCTATGCCAGAGCTAGGAATCACTGCTCTTGAACAGTGTTTCCCAGTAATCACCTGAGACATTTTTTTCCCAAGGTACAGCTACCTAGGCTCTTCCCATGGCAATTGTGAATTTAGTGGTGTGGGGTTGGACCCTGAAGATTATTTTCTCCCAGATTACTTTCTCTCAGGTGACTGTTATGGAAAGAAAGGTCTGGAAAGCATTGCTCTAGAATACTGTATAGATTCTCAGGTCCACCTCTCCGGGTTTGGGATCTTGGAATCTGTGGGTTTTTGCACGCACCTTAGGAGATGTGCCACTAAAAAATAACAAAAACAAAAAATAACAAGTATGGGTCATCAATCGGATCAAGATTGCAGAGGAACAGGATGGGGAGCTCACCTTCTGCCACAAATACATCAAAAATACATCTACATGTGGAATGATTCTCACAGAACATCTACTGAATGCTGGCAGAAGACCTCAGACTTCCAAAAGGGCAAGAAAATCTCCACATAACTTGGAGAACAAAAGAAAAGAGAAAAAAAAAGAGAGAAAGGAATCAGGATGGGACCTGCGCCCCCAGGAGGGAGCTGTGAAAGAGGGAAAGTTTCCACACGTTGGGAAGTCACCTCACTGGTGGGGAGAACAGCCAGAACAGAGGGGGAGCTTTAGAGCCTCAGAGGAGAGTGCAGCAACCGGATTTGCAGAGGGCAAAGCAGAGAGAAACCTGCACAGATGGTTGGTGTCACCACCCGGCACTCGCCAGCCTGATACGCTTGTCCACTGAGGTGAGCGGGGGCTGGGTGCTGGGGCTCAGGCTTTGGAGGTCGGACCAGGGGAGAGGACTGGGGTTGGCTGCGTGCAGACAGCCTGAGGGGGCTAGGGTGTGGTGTGCCTCAATCAAGGGAGTACAGGAAGAAGTCTGGGCCCACGAGAGAGGCAAGACGCCATTGCTGGGGGTGCGAGAGGAGAGAGGCGGGACCTCCATAGGAGTTTCTTTCTCCACACACACTCTCAGGTGGCAAGGCACTGCCTACCTGAGCTCCAGGGGCAGGTACGAGCCGCCACTGCCATCTCGGACTCCAGAGGTGGGCGCAGACTGCTGCCACTACCAAGGGTCCCACAACTGGGCATCAACCGCTGCCCCAACCGCTGCCTTCCTGGGAGTGTGCTCGGGCTGCGCACCCGCACACCCACTATCAAGGGGATAACGGCCAGCACAAACTGTGGAAAGAGACAGCAAGCATCCAAACCAAAAACAGCCCTCATGCCAAAAATATATTTAACCCACACAAGCTATGCAGGGACATTCCCACATATAAATAGCCCTCCAAGACGAGAGTAGATAACCATTTCTCCTAAACTCACAGAGTAAGAGAAATATAAGCAAAATGAAGAAGCAGTTAAATTGCTTCTTTGACTCCCAGTTAAAAGACCAAGAGAATTCCCCAGAAGAAACAAACAAGGAAACAGACCTCTTCAGTCTAAGACACCGAGTTCAAAAAGGTAATGAAAATACTGAAAGTATTAAGAAAGGCTATTGGCAGAAACGCAGATTACGGTAAAAAGGAACTAGAAACTACGAGGAGGAGTCAAGAAAAATTAGAAAATTCATTTGCCAAGACAAAAGCTGAGCTAAAGGCAATGAATAGCAGAATGAATAATGCAGAAGAAAGAATAAGGGATCTGGAAGATAGAATAATGGAAATTACCCAATCAAAACAGCAGAGAGAAAACCAAATGAAAAAAAAAAGAAAGCAATATAAGAGACCTATGGGATAATATAAAGAATGCCTATCTATGCATAATAGGTATTCCAGAAGGAGAAGAAAGAGAAAAGGGTATTGAAAATGTATTTGAAGAAATTATGGCTGAAAAAATCCCAAATCTAAAGAAGGAAACAGATATCTAGATACAAGAAGCACAGAGGGTCCAAAACAAGATGAACCCAAACCGACCTACACCAAGACATAGTCTAATAAAAATGGCAAAAGTTAAAGATAAAGAGAGCATTCTAAAGGCAGCAAGAGAAAAACAAATAGTTAATTACAAGGGAACTCCCATAAGGCTATCAGCTGATTTCTCTACAGAAATGCTGCAGGTCAGAAGAGAGTGGCAAAATATATTCAAAGTTTTGAAAGGGAAAAATCTGCAACCTAGAATACTCTACCCAGCAAGATTATCATTCAGAATAGGAGGGGAAATAAAGAATTTCTCAGACAAGCAAAAACTAAAAGAATACAGCAATACTAAACCTATCCTAAAAGAAATATTGAAAGGTCTTCCCTAAATAGAAAAGAAACAAGAAGATATAGGAAGGAGGAAATCACAGTTTACAGTTGGAAAGTAAATCACTTAAATTAGTCAGTATACAGATCAAAAAGAAAAAAAAACCTTATTTGTGAAAGTGATGATAAACACAAGGAACAGAAAAAGGATAAACATGAAGATGTAAAAAAGGACATCAAAATCCTAAAATGTGGGAAAGGAGGGTAAGAAAATGTAGATTCTTTTTTTTAGAATGTGTTTGAACCTATATGACTATCAGTCTAAAGCAAGCAGATATAGGAAGAGGTTACCATACTTGAAAAGCAGGGCAACCACAAATCAAAAATATACAATAGATTACTAAACCCAAAAAGAAGAGAACACAAGCATAAAATAAAAGGAAATCATCAAACCACAAAAAGAAAAACTAAAAGAAAAAGAAAGGAACAAAAAAGAAACATAGAATCAACTGGAAAACAAGGTTTAAAATGGCAATAAAGGACTTCCCTGGTGGCACAGTGGTTAAGAGTCCGCATGCCAATGCAGGGGACATGGGTTCGAGCCCTGGTCCAGGAAGATCCCACATGCCGCGGAGCAACTAAGCCCATGCGCCACAACAGCTGAGCCTGTGTTCTAGAGCCTTTAAGCCACAACTACTGAGCCGACATGCCACCACTACTGAAGCCTGCAAGCCTACAGTCTGTGCTCTGCAACAAGAGAAGGCACCGCAATGAGAAGCCTGCGCACTGCAACAAAGAGTAGCCCCCACTTGCCACAACTAGAGAAAGCCTGTGCCCAGCAATGAAGACCCAACACAGCCAAAAATAAATAAATAAATTTATTTTTTTAAATGGCAATAAATACATATGTATCAATAATTACCTTAAATGTCAATGGACTGAATGCTCCAATCAAAAGACAAAGAGTGGCAGACTGGATTAAAAAAACAAGAGCCTACAATATGCTGCCTACAAGAGACACACCTTAGGGCAAAGGACACACACAGGTTGAAAGTGAGGGGATGGAAAAAGATGTTTCATGCAAACAGAAATGACAAGAAAACAGGAGCTGAAATATTCATATCAGACAAAATAGATTTTAAAATAAAGGCCATAAAGAAAGATAAAGAAGGATATTATATAATGGTAAAAGGATGAATACAAGAAGAGGATTTTACACTCGTCAACATATATGCACCTAATCCATTCACGATAAAAACTCTTACCAAAGTAGGTATACAGGGAATATATCTCAACATAATAAAAGCCATTATGACAAACCCACAGCCAATATAATACTCAACGGTGAAAAGCTGAAAGACTTCCCATTAAAATTTGGAACAAGACAAGGATGCCCACTCTTACTACTTCTATTCAACATAGTATTGGAAGTCCTAGCCACAGCAATCAGACAAGAAAAAGGAATAAAAGGTATCCAAATTGGAAGGGAAGAGGTAAAACTGTCCCTATATGCAGATGACATGATACTATATATAGAAAACCCTAAGAACTCCACGCAAAAACTACTAGATCTAATAAATTCAGCAAAGCAGCAAGATACAAGATAAACATTCAGAAATCGGCTGCATTTCTTTACACTAACAATGAAATATCAGAAAGGGAATGTAAAAAAACAATACCTTTGGGAATTCCCTGGTGGTCCAGTGGTTAGGACTCCATGCTCTCACTACAGAGGGCCTGGTTTCAATCCATCCATGGTTGGGGAATTAAAATCCCACAAGCTGCTTGGTGCGGCCAAAAAAGAAAAAAAAAAAAAAAAAAAAAGCTTTTTAAAATCGCACCAAAAAAAATAATACCTAGGAATAAACTGACCAAAGAGGTGAAAGACTTATATGCTGAGAACTATAAAACATTAATAGAGGAAATTAAAGATGATTCAAAGAAATAGATATCCCATGCTCTTGGAATGGAAGAATTAATAGTTAAAATGGCAATACTACCCAAAGCAATCTACAGATTTAATGCAATCCCTATCAAATTACCCATGACATTTTTCACAGAACTAGAACAAATGATCCAAAAATTTATATGGAACCATAAAAGACCCAGAATTGCCAAAGCAATACTAAGGAAAAAAACAAAGTAGGAGGCATAACTCTATCAGACTTCAGACAATACCACAAAGCTACAGTAACCAAAACAGCATGGTATTGGTACAAAAAACAGACATACACATCAATGGAACAGAATAGAGAGCCCAGAAATAAACCCACACACGTATGGTCAATTAATCTTCGACAAAGGAGGCAAGAATATACAATGGGAAAAAGAAAGTCTCTTCAGCAAGTCGTGCTGGGAAAGTTAAGACAGCTGCATGTAAATCAATGAAGTTATAACACATACTCACAGCAGCACAAAAATAAATTCAAAACGCCTTAAAGACTTAAACATAAGACAAGACACCATAAAACTCCTATAAGAAAGCATAGGCAAAACATTCTCTGACATAAATTGTACCAATGTTTTCTTTGGTCAGTCTCCCAAGGGAATAGAAATAAGAACAAAAATAAAGAAATGGGACCTAATCACTCTTACAAGCTTTTGCATAGCAAAGGAAACCATTAAAAAAAAAGAGAGAGAGACTTCCCTGGTGGTCCAGTGGTTAAGAATCCACCTTCCAATGCAGGGGATGTTGGTTCAATCCCTGGTTGGGGAACTAAGATCCCACATGCTGGGGGACAACTAAGCCCGTGTGTCGCAACTACTGAGCACACGAGCCACAATTAGAGAGAAGCCCGTGCACCACAACGAAAGAGCTTACATGCTGCAACAGAGATCCTGTGTACCGCAACTAAGACCTGACACAGCCAAAAATTAAATAAATAAATAAATAAAGATTGGGACTTCCCTGGTGGCACAGTGGTTAAGAATCCACCTGCCAATGCAGGGGATAAGGGTTCAAGCCCTGGTCTGGGAAGATCCCACATGCCGCGGAGCAACCAAGCCTGTGCACCACAACTACTGAGCCTGCGCTCTAGAGCCCATGAGCCAGAACTACTGAGCCCATGCGCCTAGAGCCCATACTCTGCAACAAGAGAAGCCACAGCAATGAGAAGCCTGCGCACCGCAACAAAGAGTAGCCCCCGCTCACCACAACTAGAGAAAGCCCATGTGCAGCAACAAAGGCCCAACACAGCCAAAAATAAATAAATAAATATTTTTTTAAAAAATTAAAATAAATAAATAAATATTAAGAAAAGAAAAAGGAAAAAAAAGAAAAGACAACCTACAGAATGAGAGAAAAGATTTGCGAATGATGCAACCAACAAGAGCTTACTCTCCAAAATATACAGACAGCTCATACAACTGAACAACAAAAAAGCAAACAACCCAATAGAAAAATGGGCAGAAGACCTTAATAAACATTTCTCCAAAGACATACAGATGGTCAGTAGGCACATGAAAAGATGCTCAACATCACTAATTATTAGAGAAATACAAATCAAAACTACAATGAGGTACCACCTCACACCAGTCAAAATGGCCATCGTCAAAAGTCTACAAATAACAAATACTGGAGAGGGTGTGGAGAAAAGGGAACCCTCCCAAACTGTTGGTGGGAATGTAACTTGGTGCAGCCACTATGGAAAACAGTATGGAGATTCCTCATAAAACTAAAAATAGAACTACCATATGATCCAGCAATCCCACTCCTGGGCATATACCCGGACAAAATTATAATTCAAAAAGATACATGAACCCCTATGTTAATAGCAACACTATTCACAATAGCCAAGACATGGAAACAACCTAAATGTCCATCAACATATGAATGGATAAAGAAGATATGGTACACATATACAATGGAATACTTCTCAGACATAAAAAAGAATGAAATAATGCCATTTGCAGCAACATGGATGTAACCAGAGATTATCATACTAAGTAAAGTAAGTCAGAAAGAGAAAGACAAATACCATATGATATCACTTATATGTAGAATCTAAAATATGGCAGAAAAAAAAGTGGATATATGTGTATGTATAACTGACTCACTTTGCTGTACAGCAGAAACTAACACAAGATTGTAAACCAATCATACTCCAATAAAATAATTTTTTTAATTAAAAAAAGTCCTCATAAGTCAAATTACAGTATATCTTAATGTGAACATTCAAAATGACAATTCTAATTTAAACATATCTCGAGGTTACTAATGTTAATAGTAAAAAGACAAAACAAAACAAAAATAAATAAATAAAATATGGCACAAATGAACCTATCTACAAAACAGAAACAGATTCACAGATATAGAGAACAGACTTGTGCTTGCCAAGGTGGAGGGGTGAGGGAGAGGGATGGACTGGGAGTTTAGGGTTAGTAGGTGCAAACTATCAGATTTAAAATGGATAAACAACAAGGTTCTACTGTATAGCACAAGGAACTATATCCAATCCCCTGGGATAAACCGTAATGGAAAAGAATATTAAAAAAGAATGTATGTGTGTGTATAACTGAGCCACTTTGCTGTACAGCAGAAATTAGCACAACACTGTAAATCAACTATACTTCAATAAAAAATAAATTAAATAAATAAAGTTTTAAAAACCACACTACCAAAAAATAAAAAAGAGTATGGGTTAAAACAAACAAAAAAGACTTAGCCTAGAATACAGGTTTAGGAACAAAGTATTTCAGAGATAATATTATGTAGTTAGAAACTGTAAAAGTGTGAATACAGAAACTATCCATCTATTTATCCATTCATTCATTCATTCAACAAACATTTTTTGAGCCCCTTTCTATCCCAGATATTTCTAAGCACTAGAAATTCTGAAATAAATAAGATACAGCCCTGATTTCAAAAAGTGTCTCCTCTAACAAGGGAGGCGAATTAATAATTGCTATACAGTTTGGTGAATATACAGAAGTACATATATGGCTGCCAGGTAAAATACAAGATGCCAAATTAAATTTGAATTTCAGATAAACAACAAATCATTTTTTTAGTGTAAGTATGTCCCAAATTTGGTTTTTGGGTTTTTTGTTTCTTTGTTTTGTTTTTTTCCCCTAAATCTGGCAACCTTAAATATAGGAATACAAAGGAAAAGCTCACAAATCAGCTTAGGAGACGAAGGCTGCAAATTTGTTATATGTCTATTCATATACGCCCATGGATTGAATTGAGCATTATCTACATTCTTACTTGTTTGACTGTTAATAAGAATTGATTAGTTACTAAAAAGTTATTAAATAATATTTTTTAGGGAAATTAAAATGAGTTGTACACATGAATAGATCAAATTATCTATATATGATTGGTCTTGTTTCAAACTGGGGGCTGTTTTTTTCATAAAAGAGCATGTTTGCTTCATGTTATTGCTTATTGTTCTTCAAAATTGTATAAATATTCTTTTTTTTGATCATATGTATGTTTTACTATCAGCTGCTGGAAAAAATAAAGTCAATTTGGAAAATAAAAAAAAATTTTTTTTTAAAGTTCAGTTATGTGTCAAAAGGTCTTCAATACAAACTGATTAAAATTAGTTGGTCATGGTGACAGCTGCCAGAACCAGGTGGGACTCAAAGTATACTGTGTTATTCCCAGATTAAAAAGGTAAGGTGTGTTCATCTGTCCCTACAACAGCTACTAAATATCTCAGAATATGCTGATCACTCATGTAATTAACATATTTAGAATCCCAAGCACTTACAGAACACAGGTTTGTGGGCGAGGTCATGTAAAGTGACTCCTCCTTCAGGATTGAACTCAAAACTGCAAGTGAAGTTGTATTTTGCAGTTCCTTCTGGAGAAACAGCAATTTTTGCAGAGTCTCCCAGAACCACCTGATTGAATTCTGCACGGATAAAGGTAACTGGAGTATCTCCTTTAAAACCTTTCTGTTGACAGAAAAATACTTTACAATTATATTCAAATAGAGAATTTTCCTACATATCTGGCAACCCATTTTGACTTTATATAGCATTTTGCACGTTTTCCTAACAAGCTATGTTACAAATACAAACGGGGGAAGTAGAAAGTCATTAAACAAATCTAGTTGTAGCTAAATGCAACATTCTATTTAAAGGCCGTTAAGTTGGAAGCTTTGAAAAATAACAGTAATTGTGTTTATATGATTATATAATTGTGGAAGATTTGAAAAAGTGAGGAAAGCACATAGGAAGACATTACCTGTAATAATATATTTTCTAGTGTTTTGCTGTGTGTGTGTGTATATATATATATATATATATATGCACACACATTTATATATACATTTTTATATATACCCTTTAAAAGAAAGTAGAGGTCATTTATTACATCCTGTTTTGGAATAAGCTTTTTGACTTCATAATACTGAATGAATTTTTTTTTTTTTTTTTGCGGTACAAGGGCCTCTCACTGTTGTGGCCTCTCCCGTTGAGGAGCACAGGCTCCGGATGCGCAGGCTCAGCGGCCATGGCTCACAGGCCCAGCCACTCCGCGGCATGTGGGATCT
The DNA here is from genome assembly GCF_003676395.1 of Aethalodelphis obliquidens. Classification (NCBI taxonomy): domain Eukaryota; kingdom Metazoa; phylum Chordata; class Mammalia; order Artiodactyla; family Delphinidae; genus Aethalodelphis; species Aethalodelphis obliquidens. The sequence goes on along the minus strand of NW_020837981.1, from coordinate 11,530,874 downwards.
TCCCAGACCGGGGCACGAACCTGTGTCCCCTGAATCGGCAGGCGGACTCTCAACCACTGCGCCACCAGGGAAGCCCCTGAATGAATATTTTGACGTTTCATTATTCTTGTAAATTTTAATACTTATATCATATTGTAGTTTTATTATTTAAATTCATCAAATGAAATTAATCACAAGAGAAGTTCTGGAGGAATTCAGATCCTTTTCAGGAGAAAGGAACTGCTGTCTAGGAAAATGAAAACCAGTTGTTTCACCCCCATTAAATTTAGTATTCAAATTGCCAGATATTTTACACATTAATATGACTTGCTGATTATAGACTAACAATAAGGAACACTGAGAAGGAAGTGCCATTGCTATGTAAAGCCAGGAGGTTTGGTGGTACAGAATAATGCAGAACTCCATGCCTCCTGCTAATGTTCCCAACACATCTTCCCCAAGCCACAACTGGATGACTGACAGGGAGACCTGAGCCCAAAGACAAAAGTACATTCAAGGAGAATGAATAAACTAAGGACTTCCAGGATTCCCAAAAATAACTTTACCAAGTCATATCCATCTGTCACAGTGATCTGCACGGGTCTGCCTGTTGATGACACCTGCTCCATATCAGCACCTGGGCAAAGTCTCTCTGGTCTTCTTTGATCTCTGTGAACATAATGAACGAACCTGTCCCCTTATATACCATAGTTGCACAAGTATCCACATTACATCATAACCAATACCAGGGGAGAACCTAGAGAAATGCCCTAGTCCAGCACTGTTTTGTGCACTTTCCAACCTTTGTTGCCAGATAGGCAGTGCCTTAGGGACCTGGTCACAAGGATGACTCTGCTGGTTAGTGCTAAAAAGATTCTTATACATGTAACTAACCCATTAAGCACAAATTATCACAAGGCAAAGAGGGTAGGAATGCCATCACCCCACCTCCCATCCCTCACCTCCTTCAAAGTGTTTTTTGGTAGCTTTTTTTTCTTTGTGATGTGCAAAACTCCCCTCAAGCGTTACTTAACCTCTCAGTTTTAGAAAAATATATTTTGATAACAAGAAAGAGGCAGCCCCACAGAATGTTAGTCCACTGGAAAAAGTCCTGATGTATGTCTTATTTAATCAAAGGTATTTTCAAATTATTTTACAACACTAAGGATACAACTTCAAAAATAAATTGGATATATGTTAAGGAAAAAAAAAAGGTCATGTTTTCTGACTCAATTCAAAGTGGAACTTAATGCAATTCAAATATTTACATCGGCTATACTATGCTAAGTGTGTCTAGGACTGGTGGTAGAAAAAAGAAAGAGATATCTTGCTGTCTCCAAGCTTTATAAGTATTCTGCATCTTTCTAGCGACTCCCTCATTTTCCCTGTTACCTACAAGTCTCAGATCACTTGTTCAACGTTATGTCTCCAGGCTCATTCAGGGCCTAAGTGGCCCTGACAACTTTCTTATCAAGTTTACATTTGAAATGATCTTTTACATTAGTCTCCTTTCCTTTTCAATAGTAGCATGTGAATTACGCCTTCACTAGCCTGACCCTGGACAAATGCTTAACTTCTCTGAGCCTCAGTCTCACCTTCTATAAAACAGATAACATAACTTCTGACCTGTTTCACATTTGTTGCGAATATCCACTAAAACAGTAAAACTGCTTAACCTATGAAGCACCGCACAAATGGTGTTATTAATAAGCCCTACGTTTCTTGAATGCTTAATTACTTCTTTAGAGACAAGTAATCTATCATACATTTCTGCAGTCCCTGAGTGTCTGGCACCATGCCTTGCCCGCAAGAGGCATTAGCAGCATATCTGTTGAACAACGAGTGCAAGAAATCTGGCTAGTTAAAAGTTATGGTCAAGGCAGTTAAGTGGGGGCTCCTGTTGCCGCTGACAAGGCACGCATTTCTTGTCATCTGCTCAGAAGAAGGGGAAAAGTCAGATTAGAAAATGGTTAGATGCACAACACTGTAAATCAACTATACTCCAATAAAATTTTTTTAGTTTAAAAAATTAGAAAAACAAAAAATAGCTTAAACAAACAAACCCCAAAAAACAAAAAGAAAGAAATCGTTTAGGTGAAGGAGATGGTGTGACTGGGAGTGGTCTGGGGACAGGAGCGCAGTCTGCGCTTACTGTAGGGGAATCTCGGCGCAAAGTGGGAAGTGGGGTCTCAGTCTGGCTTATGGGTGGGAGGCCTGGGCTTGGCGAGAGCGTCCGCGCCTAGCGGGGTCGGTGGCGTTCGAGTCTGTACCGGAGTACAGTAGTGCAGGGATGCGGTGTGTGCGTTTCAGCCTGGCCGAAGCTTAGGGAGAAGAAACTGAGGTAACACGGTGTGGCCGCAGGACCGGGGTGGGGAGGCCGGGAAGAGACAGTTTTCTAAGAAGTAAGAGCAGACTTACCTGACTTAGCCGCAGAGGTGTGTTTTTTTTTTTTGCAACTATAGCAACCAATTACATCTCGCGAGAAATTTGTCTCCACAATCACCGCAAGTTTAACCCAAGACTCGCGATAACATTGTCCGGGAGGGAAAGGGGGACGGGGCGCAAGGTGAGTTTCTGCGCCTGAGTTCCGGAAACCGTGCTCCTCAGCGACAGCCTCTGTATTTGCGGTCACTTGTGTTTTCGCCGATGCCACTTTCCCTTGGCATAAGTGTTGGCTAAGTACAAAGATTTCCACCTCTCGAGTTTGCTTTTTCGACCCCTTTCTTTCAGTATCTCTCCATAAATAGGAGAAAAACCAAAAGCAAATTTATTTAACGATAAAATAAAAGCCTTTATTAAACGGTTTTGAAAACAGGTCATTTAAACCTTTCTCCGTGAAAAATGCACATAAGACAATACTTTAAAAGGGAGCCTGTGTCTCACACACTGTTGGGGAGGATGCAAAACCGCACTGCTTCTAGTGCTAAATATTTATACAATAAACAGACTCAAAGTATATGATGTTAATGCAAAAATTTAATACGTTTGAAATTCAACATTACTTTAGAGTTGGAATGGCAAAATACAATGGCAAAAGCCTGGAAACAACTCAAACGGAAGAGTGGATGAATACACTGATATATATTCACAATATCACATATTACAAAGGAGTCAAAATGAATGAACTACAGCTCTTCACAACATGGATGAATCTTAGAAGTATACAACTTTAAAATGTTGCACTGCTAAGAGCCAGCTTGAAGGGGCTCCTGGCCAAATCACAGACAATTTGAGGATCAAGATAAACAATGATAATAATGGATTACAATCCATTGAATAAAATAGGAATACACAAGTTCACATTGATATAAATAAATGAAGAGAAAGGAAAGCTCTTTCTAACAGTAGAATGCCAACCCAATGATGGAAATAGAGAATTACCATTTGGCACCAACTATAGAAGTGGATGATTTAGACCTGAGTCTTCAGTGGTAAGACTGGTGTGTGGAGGTTTGATGAGGAATAGGATACTGGCATGATTTTGGAATACTAATCAATTACAAAGGGAAAAACAGTGAATTTAAGAAACCAGCATGACCAAGTGATCAACGTTAACATCACCAGTGTTGGGAGGGAGTCTACATTTTGTGCCTCCTGATGAGACTCACTGGGAAAAGCAAAGCATCATTTTGTGGTACTCCTGCAAACAAGGCACCTCGGTTGTAAGCCGTCCTGTAGAAACTAAGGTCTGTACCCTTTAATAAAACTGTCAAGGCCATGAAAGACTGGCAACTCTTGCAGATTAAAGGAGTCTGAAGATACACAACAACTAAATGCAATACTTATTCCTGTATAGCATGTTGACCCAGAAAGGAAAAGAAACATTGTTGGGATAGTGGGCGAAATTTGAATGGGCTTAGTAGATGGGGTAGTAGTGTTGTACCAATACTGATTTCTTGGTGTGGAAGATTGTTTGCTGTTATGTAGAAGAGTGTCCCTGTTTGGGGGAAAATACCAACTGGAGTGTTTAGGAGTGATGGGACATCATGACTGCAGTTTGCTCTCTCAACCCTCAAAAGTTTCAGAAAAAGACTAATAACAAAGGATATATGCGCGCACACACACATACTCAAGAGTGAGCAATGAACCAACAACATGTTAACTATATGAGAATCTGGGTGAAGAGGAAATAGGAGCATGGAAGTTCTTTGTACTGTTCTGGCAACTTTTCTATACATTTGAAACTATTTCAAAAGAAATTATTAAACTATACACACACTACTCCCCATGGAAACTCTGCTTAGGATACAATTACCAGAGCCAAAATTTAAAAACAAATTGTATTTCTGCTAATAAACATATTAAAATTATAAAAATTAAGAAAAAGATTTTTTTAAGTTGCAGTGTTATAAGTCGTAACAGTTCTCTAAATAAAACTATGCAACTGTTGAGTAAGGCATTTATCTCTGGATTTTTCCCCCAGTGAGGGTTGTGAGTGAATCTGCGCTGAAATAACTATCCTACCTTGTGCACACATACCTTTTTTTTTTCGCTGTAAGGCTTGCAGGATCCTAGTTCCCCGAATTTAAAAATGGGTATTTGAATAGACATTTTTCCAAAGATATGCAAATGGCTAATAAGCTCAAGAAAATATGCTCGTTAGTCATTAGGGAAATGCAAATCAAAACCGCCGTGAGATGCCACTTCACATCCACTAGGATGGCTATATTCAAATAGACAATGATAGTGTTGATAGGAATGAGGAGCAATTGGAAGCCTCATTCATTGCTGGTAGGATCATAAAATGGTGCATACAGCTGCTGTGGAAAATAGTCTGGCAGATCTTCAAAAGGTTAAACATACTCTCTCTGTGTGTCTCTTTCTTCCCCCCAACACTTTCTTAGTCTCTTTCTCTCTCCCTTTTTTTTTTTCAGCCTCTTTGAATCTTTCAGTCTCTCTCTGAGTCTCATTTTTAAAACTGCTCTTTTAGAACGGGAAACGGTTCAGGTCCTGCTGTGGCATGGGGCTTATGTCTCAGTCACGTCTGCTGTGAAGCACACGATGCTCTATTTATTGTAGAAAGTAACTTTATTTGCTTTCTAGAATTGTTTCTAACAGATGGTATAAGAGAGGTAATAAAGAGAAAAATCTATGCCTGTAAAGAATACAAAAGTTAGTTTTACTTACTGTAATATGACTGTCTTAAACTTATTTTCTGAGAAATAAATGTTCTAATGAGCAGCAAAAAAAAAAAAGTTAAACATAAAAATACCGTATGTACCAGCAATTCCACTCATAGTACCATAGCCAAGAGAATTGAAAACATGTGTCCACAGAAAAAACTTGTACATGAATGTTCATAGCAGCATTATTCATAATGGTCAATAGGTGAAAACAACCCAAATGTCCATCAATTGATAAATGGACAAGCAAAATGTATATCCAACAATGGATTATCCAGCCACAAATCAGAATGAAGTATTGATTCACGCTACTACACAGGTGAATCTTAAAAACAGTATGCTAATTCAAAGAAGCCAGACACAAAGGGCAACGCATTGTATGATTCCATTCATATGAAAAGCCCCAATAGGGAAATCCAGAGAGACAGAAAGTAGATTAGTGATTCCCAGGGGCTGGGCAGGAGGAGGGGAAAGGGGGAATGACTGCCAATGGGTATAAGTTTTCTTTTTTGGGTGAGGAAAATGTTCAAAAATTGATTGTGGTGATTGTTGCACGAATGCATGAATATCCTAAAAACGACTGAATTGTACACTTTAAAAGGATGAATCGTATGATATATGAATTATATCTCAATTTTAAAAAATAATTAATTAGTTATGTCTGTGCTGGGTCTTCACTGCTGTGTGCGGGCTTTCTTTTTATTTGCAGCGAGCAGGGTCTACTCCTCACTGTGGTGCGCAGGCCTCCCATTAAGGTGGCCTCTACCGCTGCGGAACATGGGCTCCAGGCGTGTAGACTTCAGCAGTTGTGGCACATGGGCTCAGCATCTGTGGCTCGAGGGCTCTAGAGCACAGGCTCAGCAGCTGTGGCGCACAGGCCGAGCTGCTCCACGGCACGCGGGATCCTCCCGGACCGGGGCTTGAACCTGCGTCCCCTGAATTGGCAGGCGGACTCTTAACCACTGCACCACCAGGGAAGCCCTCAATTTTTAAAAGTTTAAAAATATATAGCTCATATCTTTCCCTAGTACCTTACACCCCTCTTTCTCACCTTTACCAAATCCCATCACTGTTACTTACTTTTCCAAAACCTGTATCAAAAATCTATCTTAGGGCATCCCTGGTGGCGCAGTGGTTGAGAGTCCGCCTGCTGATGCAGGGGACACGGGTTCGTGCCCCTGTCCGGGAAGATCCCACATGCCGTGGAGCGGCTAGGCCCGTGAGCCATGGCCGCTGATCCTGCGCGTCCAGAGCCTGTGCTCCGCAACAGGAGAGGCCACAACAGTGAGAGGCCCGTGTACTGCAAAAAAAAAAAAAAAAAAAAAAAATCTATCTTAGCCAGTGATCCTTCTACCTATGTATCTTGATTTTGCCCTGCGCTACAATTGTACATAGGTCTATCTCTCTAAGAGTAAAGTTGTGTCTTATACCACCTTGTATGTATGTCCCTTGGTACTTACACAAAACAAATGTTTATCGAAATATAATTGATAATTACTATTCTCCCCCTCAATTTTTAGTACAATCATTCACCAGATCTGTATTAAATATCTGCTTTGTACCGGGGAGCTCAACACAAAGAACAAATAGGGTTATTACCTTCAGCAGAATTTATAATCTAACATTTACAATTTCCTTGTATCCTAATTTTTGTTTAGAACCCCCCACTAGATTACAAACCTCCTTCCTTTGTATTGATACTTTCCCTAACCTACTGTAATGCTCAACATACTCGATAAGTAATTGCTCAGTACTGGGAATAAAGCCAGGTTTGAAATCACTGACTCCCTGAACTACTTCTCCAAAGAGCTAGTATTCAGTCTCCCAGGAAGATGATTTAAGCCTCGTTTATTCATTAATTCAGCACCTCTTATGTGTCAAGCTTCACTGTCTTGAATCATGATTAAATTGCAACTAAAATTAAAGTCTTTCATAAATTTTTTTAAAAAATCAAGGGCCAATAAAGATCTCTAGGCAGTCTCAGTAGACGTAAAAGTAGGCTATATATTTTATGCACATAAACACATAATCCCTCTTTTAAAAGTTATTACAGGCAATACTAAACTATTTTCTATGTGGGAAGTTTAGTGTTTATGAATATAGAATACCTATTTATGTAAAGTAAGATGCAAATTGCTCTTCTAGGTCAAAAGAGCTGAATTTTTAAAAAAAATAATACAGTTTTGACATATTACCAACTATAACTGTCCAATGGAAGGCAAGGGTTTTTTTTAAATTCAATATTTATTCAAATTTATTCAATATTGAGTTTTTTATTCAATATTATTACACAGAATTACAGACTGTTGTGACTTTTATTCAATTTGGTATCCTATTTAGAATAAGAGCAGTGAGAATTATGCTTTACAAACATTGCATTATTACTTCATCATTGTGATATGGCTTTACTTGATCGTATATAGAGAAAAAAATAACATTGGAATTAAGGCAATAACCACATGTGCAAACCAAGCACAAATACCCTGACACAGTCTTTAGTACAAAGCTCTTTTGGTTAGGTGAGGATTGATGTTGCTGCATGCAGGTCAGTCATTGCTTTGAAGGATAAGCTCTGAATAGCTTCACTCATTTAAAAAAATCTCTCCTACTGGCCCACAATGGCCAGAAGAAGCCTTCGGTAATCTCCACTCGTATCACTTGCAATCCTTTTGCTCAGGGTCTTCTGATACATCTGACTGAACATCTGTTTTATTTGTACAAGATCAATCTGCATGCAAGACATGATATTTTTGATATTAGAAAACAGCTGTTAAAGAAAACTGATATTAGAATTATTCTTTAATAGTGAAAAGATCCTAATTATAACCAAAGCAGAGGGGAAAAAACACCAGATGACTGGCATTTTATAGCTAGCATTCATACCAGTACTAGCGTCACCCAGTGAATGTCTGATTCACTGTTCTGTAAAGATATTGAATAAGGGTGATACTAGTTTCATCTACTATTCCAAATATATTAGTCATTTAAAAACCATTTGATAGAATGGCTATTATCAAAAACACAGAAAATAACAAGTGTTGGCAAGGATGTGGAGAAGTTGGAACTCTTGTACATTGCTGGTAGGAATGCAAACTGGTGCTGCCACGGGAAAATGGTATGGTAATTCCTCAAAAAAATAAAATAAAAACAGAATTACCATATAATACAGCCATTCCACTTCTGGGTATACACAAAAGTGAAAGCAGAGACTCAAAATTTGTACACCCATGTTCACAGCAACATTAATCATAACAGCCAAAAAGTGGAAGCAACCCAAGTGTCCACTGACGGATGAATGAATAAACAAAAAGTGTGTATGCATACGATGGAACATTATTCAGCCCTAGAAAAGAAGGAAATCCTGACACATGCTACAATGTGGATGAACCTTGAAGATGTTAAAAAGGACAAATACTGTATGATTCCACTTATATGAAGTATCTAGAGTAGTCAAATACATAGGACAGAAAGCAGAATGGTGGTTGCCAGGAGTTGGGGAGCAAGGAGAATGGTGAATTATCGTTTAATGAGTTTTCAGTTTTGTAAGGTGAAAAAGTTTTGGTGGTGATGGTTGTACAACAATGTGAATGTACTTAATGTCACTGAACTGTACACTTAAAAATGATTAAAATGGGAATCTTGTGTTACGTATATTTTATTATAATTAAAGAAAAAGGGATCCTGCTTAGAAAATTTAAGTCTAAAAACAAATACACAAGAAGGTTTTTCCAAATACTGTATTACGGTTCTCTTTTAAAAAATGATTTACCTTCTTTCATATAATTTCATAGCATATGTTTTCTTTTGATTAAAAAGAAGTCCACTAAATAAACAAAGTCAAAGAAAGGAATACATCTGAGGCTATATTTAGGTAAAAAGATAAATATAAAATTTTTTACAGTTATTTCATAATTAAGTATATGCTAAATTTTAAGAATTTTTATGTCCAATGGGATTAACCTGCATAGGTCTTTCATACAGTTCTTTTTTTTTCCCCCCGCACCTCGTGGCTTTCAGGATCTCAGTTCCCCGACCAGAGACTGAACCCAGGCCATGGCAGTGAAAGTGCCAAATCCTAACCACTAGACCACTAGGGAACTCCCTCATACAGTTTTTTACATAAGCAAAATGAAAACCAAAAAATAAACATCTGGAGTTCCCTGGCAGTCTGTTTCACTTAAGCAAGCCTCTCTCACAGCATGAGGAAAGTGAACACTGTGCTTTATACGATCGCTACCAGCCGTGAGAAAGAGAGCCCTTTCTTAATGTCAGTCCTGAGGGATTGACAACCAACTAAGGAACTTTTAAGAAATTAACATTCTAAGTCAGACAGAGAAAGACAAATACTGTACAATTTTACTTATATGTGGAATGTAAAAAAACAAATGAACGAACATAACAAAACAGAAACAGTTATAGACACAATGAACAAACAGGTAATTGCCAGAAGGGAGGGGGTTGGGGGAAGGAAAGAAATAGGTGAGGGAGAGTAAGAGGTACAAACTTCCAGTTGCAAAATAAGTAAGTCACAGGTATGAAATGTACAGTGTGGGGAATATAGTCAATAACTATGTAATATCTTTGTAAGGTGACATGTCATAACTAGACTTATCATGGGGATCCTTTTGAAATGTATAGAAATATCGAATCACTATGTTGCATAACAGAAATAAGCATAGTGTTATAGGCCAATTATACTTCAAAAATGAACAAACTCATACAAAAAGAGATCGGATTTGTGGTTACCAGAGGTGAGGGGTTGGAGAGGAAAGATTGGAGAAAGACAGTCAAAAGGTATAAACTTGCAGTTATAAGATAAGTAAGTACTAGGTATGTAATGTACAACGAGATAAATATAATTAACACTGCTTTAGATTATATATGAAAGTTGTTGAGAGTACATCCTAAAAGTTCTCTTCACAAGGGAAAACATCTTCCTTTAATCTTGTATCTATATGAGATGATGGATGTTCACTAAACTTACTGTGAAAATATTCATGATGTATATAAGTCAAATCACTATGCTGTATACCTTAAACTTATACAGTGCCGATTATAAACTTACACAGTGTCAATTATATCTCAATAAAACTAGAAGAAAAAATGTGTTTAATATTGCTAAGAAAAAAGGATCAACATTCAAAATCAAGTAAGATCAGACAAACAGAGAAAGCCTCACCTCACTTCGAGTGACCACAATCCTGACCAGGGTGGAGTCATCTGTGCCGGCACCTTTCATAGAATGGTACAGCCTCTCAGCGAAGAAGGCAGGGCGGTTCAGGGCACACTGCACTGCAAGTGAGAGACGCTTCAGACGTGAAATGACTTGAAAAAGGTGTGCACACACCATCTATCACTTCTAGCTGCTTTTGATCATTTTCTATGTAATCATCTCAGAAATCTGAGGTGAGCTGAAGATATTGTCCTCTTGATTTTTCTCAGCCTCCACCTTTCTTTCCAGCAGCATCAGACAGGCTACCTTCAATTCTACAAGATTCCCTCTGGCCAAAAAATCCCATTTTCTCTCCATAGATGCAGTCATTAGCCTCTTCACATTTTCCCCCTTAAAGTGAGAAAATCTGTAGCAACTGTGCCCTGGTAATATCTTACTTAAAAGGAATAATGACTAAAATCTGAATTCTAGATGTCAAATATATCATTTGACTGAGAGAAGGATGTAAGATACACTCCAATATAAAAAAAGAAATCACAGATTTGAGCAAAGATTTGAGAATGATAATAAGAAATCTGACATGTTTTCTCTTAGGAAAATTAAATTAGCAAAGTCTCTTCCTGCAGATGGTAGAGATGTACTAACTATACATCATTACGTTAGCTACAATTACTATAGTAGTATTTGTAAGATATTCAATTGCTAATATCAATGTGTTACTAATAGTCTCTTTAGTTTTATATTCTCCATGAGAATGAAATTTCCATTTCATTAAACATCTGAATGTCAGGACACCAAAAACTGGGTTTTTAATTTCCAAATGGAAAAGGGTCTCATTGGGCTAAGTACTTGAAAGGTGTTTTGGAGAGCTCAAAATGACGCTTTGTGTGGTGGCACTCCGTAGTTCCTTAGGGCTTTCCTATTCACCTTAATGGAAATGCCACAATCTATCATATATTTTTGTATACTCCTCAAGAAGGGCATAGAGAATAAAGACCAAATATTTTCAAAACAATCCTATTTGATCACACCACCAACCATTCATAGAGAATTGCATATAAAAACAGAGGGTTAGCTTGGCCTCTGCCTAAGCAGATTCCAGGGAGGCTATATTAATAATCACCACTTAATGGGAACAACTATTCAAAGCCTCACTCATTTACAAACAAAACAAAGCAAAACACTAAAGTATCTTACAGATGGTCTTCAAACCACTTTCAACACTTCCAGAAAACTCACGGCCGACACTGCTTAACAAATCTCGATTAGCCACCTGTAAACAAAAAGTATAGTGGTTAAAATATTTTCACACCTTAAAATAGAAGCCAAATCTTCAAAAGAAAAGATCATACCCTGCAATAGGCCTCCATGGTAGCTTTCAGCTGAGGAAAGCTTCTTGTGGCAAGAATCATGTTAAAGCAAGATTCATCTGTCCCTAATTTCCCCTCACCAGCCTGATAGAGACGCTGAGCATCTTCCTGAGCCAGCTGGTGGTTAACATTCTGGTTCTCATCGCGATTTCCCTGCAAAAGAGGAAGGCAGGAATTAGAAGAAGGTGATACAAGTTCTATTAAAAAAAATAATAATTTTTTTCTGGGACTTCCTGGTGGTCTGGTGGTTAAGACTCCGCACTTCCACTGCAGGGGACAGGTCCCCATGACAGGGACACGGGTTCGATCCCTGCTCAGGGAACAAAGATCCTGCATGCCATGTGACAAAAAAGTAAAATAAAATTGTAAAAGAAAAAAAAAGTTTTTCCAATCTAGTCACTTCTGGATTTAAAGGGACAATTTACTAAAAATTAATGTATAAAGTTTGTCACACTTATCTTTCATTTCCAAAGAAACTATACTAGTGTAACTAGTACTTTATTACACTGCCAACTTTGGATTTTATATGACCATGGTTTAATGAGGTTATATTAAAATGAGAGGTTTTCAGGGCTTTGAGAGCTAAATTAAATCAGAAAAGGTTTCCATGAAAAATCACATACACGTTTTATTTTTGAAAGTGTGGAAAATTTTATTAACATTCACTTTAAAAAGCTTTCTCTTGGTACACCAAGAGAAAGGGGTTCTTAAAAAAGTTACTCTTCAGGGTTTGGTCCTTGGTTTAGAAGTTTTGGGGTTTTGGTTTTTGTTTTTATTCAATAAACATTTATTAACAGGTATTAAGAGACTAGGCATGATAGAAACCACAAGGACTGGAAGTGACTATGGCCATTCCATTCTTCCCATTAAGGAGATAAAAGATGCCTCCACAGTGGGATTAGGGTTATAACTGAGGTCTCTGGGAATTAAGTGCAGGCTCAGAGCAGGGAATGACAAATGGCCCAGGAGAGTCCAAGAATGCTTCTCTGAGGAGGTGGCTTGAAGGGTGGTAATTGGGCCAGGAGAAACAGAATGGTGTGTGTTGAGACTGCAAAGTATGACACCTCCAGAGGCTGTGGCCACACACACACACTCGTGATCTAGCAAGTCCTGAACACTAACAGTGCAGCCACTTCTATCCTCCGGGAGAAAGCCTTCTGCCACGAAAGGAATTTCATTTTTCACTTCTCTTGTGATAGGGTCTACTTCTATCGGTTCATGTTCTGAGCCAATAAGCACCGTCCCCTGTTCAGTTCGGAGAGAGAAGCACTGAGGTTTCCTGGAGGCTGGATATCCCTGAACTCCAGGGTCTGAAGTAACTTTAGATTTCTCATGATGAAGCGACTACTGAGCCACGCTGAGGACCTCCTCTAATAGGAGATATAAACTACCACTCAAATAAATTATGAGTCTGCTTAGCTGGGATTTAAGATCAATATGCATTATACTGAGTTCCGCTTTGTATTCATCCATATAACTATAAGGTATGGAGCACTTGCTTTGTACCAGGCTGTATTAGTCAGGGTTCTCCAGAGGAACAGAAACAACAGGATGTGCTAAGTGGTGGGGACACAAGAAAGACAGGGCCCCTCCCCTCAAGGAATTTAAGTCAAAGGAGGGAGTATATAATATGGAGGTTTCGTGAACGTCCTTTCATTCATCCAAGTGTAATCTTAATATACAAGTATTTATTATGAATGTGTACATGAAAATGACATGTGAGCCTTTTAGAAGAAGTTATAAATAACTCAAGTACTGCTAGCCTGTACCAATTTATAGACCAAACTCTTCACTGGGAAGAAGAGAGGGAGGGCCTGGGCCTGAACAAGAGTAAAGCTTAGATGGGTAGTTGGTTTCTCTCAAAAATATCAATAGAAACACAAACCCAAACAAAGGAAAGGCTGCCCTCTGGAGTCTCAGTGTCTGTCTGAGCAACAAAATGGAGAGGTGTTCCTTGAAGGTGAGAAACTGTCTCCTGAAGAGCACTGGGCACAAGGCATGTGTAGAAGCATATTCTAAATGGGCTACTGAACACAGCACAGGCAAAGGAGCTCAGGAACAACTCCCCAGATAATTGCCTTTGGATTCAAGCACATAATACAGTCCCATTTTCCTAGGAAGCCACTCCCTGGAATAGGGACCTTTACTTTGAAAGATGGCTGGGCCTTGAACCCTGCATAAAGAAATATTCAGCACCTCATTAAAGTCTTAATAATCATTTTTTAGCATTAACTCTCTGGTCCTGATTTTCTTTTCATGCTAACCTACTCCCCTGCTCTGTTACTCTGTTGTGGGTAAATTCAATGTCCTCCCATCCATTTGCTTTCTTTTCTCATTTCCATACCCACGCACTTTGGCACACTGTCTTTTCTGCAACTACCTCCCTTTGCTGTGAAGAGCCTCTCCTCTACTTTTAGCATCTTCAAGACTGTCCAACCTGTGCACTAGCAGGATAGCCAACAACTCCTGATACTGAATCAGTGTGCTAGTATTTTGCCTCATCTCTTTCAAATATACCCTGATTATCTCATTCTAAGTGTATTTGTAGTATCATTGCAAATACCCTATTTGGAGAATTTTCTGCCACTTTTCCAGCACATTTGGGGAATCAGAACAAGGAGGGTACTAAGCACAGTACCCACAGTACTAAGTACTGTGAACGCTGAAACATTTTCTGCATTTCTGGCTCTCCTCACAGTCCTCACTCTTGTAGCACTTGCATGGCGGACCTACATACCTTCAGTTGATGGTCCGACTTAACTGGCAGTACAATGCTAAGCTCAAAAGTACAGATTCATCGCCATTCTAAGACACAGAGCCTCAAGTTGATTTCTGATTTCATACAACCTTAAAGAGGTTAATTTCTGATTCCTTACAAAGGCCAGATTTGCAGAAATAAATTTCAGTAGTGACTACAAAGAAACCTGTACAGTGGATTCTGCATTGTCCCTCCTAAAGATGTCAAGATTCCAAGGGGGCTAAATATTAAAAGGAATAAAGAATGGCCACTGGCAACAGGCAGTAAAAAATGTTCCCTCCACCAACACCCAAACTTTCATGCTATACTCACCTGGCACATGGATACAAGTAAACGTTCAAAATGCCCTGATGTATCTGACCTAATGTCCTTTTCAAGGTCTCGTCCAAATTCTGATTGATAACATCTGACAATTTCTCTGATTTCCTGATTTGTTCTTGTGCATAAAATTTCAATCAATACACGTTCCTGAGTTCCTACTCCCTATGTGAAGTGAAGAAAGGGAGAATTATACAACAAATCATGAAATTTCTGAAAGTAGTTAAATCTTACTGTTCCATCAAATATTTCTTTAGCCTCCAGACCTAAAAAGCTCTATATATTCAGATGATATAAAATAATGTACTGATTTAGCTGTCACTATAAATTCAGAACTGCCAAAATTTATGGGGCTTTACATTTGAAATAGGACAAAATACTCAAAGTAAATGCCATATACTACCTTCATTGCATTCTGTAAACTCCAGGCATCATAATACGTAGGTGGCATGAACAGGGCAAGGATCAGTTCTTCCATATTTCCACTTAACTCTGACTTAAGATCTTTGATTAAATCCTGTTAAATTACAAATACAAACTAAGTATATGTGCTCTCCAAATTTTGTTTTGCTTAAATTTTTTAAGGACAATATGAAAAAATGGAATTGAATTGCTATATGAAAACCTCAATTGCTGTTCTGAATATTATATACTAAGGAATAAATATTTATTTTAAGTTTATTACACTCAAGCAGATATATTTTACTCATTCTATCAATAAACACTTAATAATAAATTTATTATAGTTCCACCACCACACTAGGTACAAAATAAGAGGTATAGGAAACAAAGAATAATTCAAATTAACAAAATGATAAACAGATATTTACTTAGTATAAGAAACTGTTCTTACTCTATGAGGAAATAGAAATTGTCATCATCGTGTTCTTATTTGAAAAGATAAGATAAACATTTTTAAAAAGTTAATATAAAGCAGCCTGTACTCCAGCGTGAGATGAGTAAGTAGCACAGAAATAAGCTGAAATAGGAAAAGTTAAAGTGGGCTAGAGAGCTCAGAGAAAACTTTTAGTCCAGATCTTGAAGAATATGTAAAAATTAGCAGGCAAAGAGAAAGAAGAAAGGTATTTCAGGCAAGGAGAAAGAACACAAACAAGGAACAGAAAAGTGGTTCCCAGCCTTGGCTATATGCATTAAAATCATCTGCAGAATTTTTCTAAAAAAAAAAAAACACAAACAACACTTATGTCAAGAATGAATACCCAGAGATTCTGCGTGTGTTTTTAAGTTTGAAAAGAGATTATGATACTCAGCTAAGATTGAGAATCAACAGTATAGAGGCAAGAATGAGCAAAGCTTGTTCAATGGAACAACAAGACAACCAATTTTGTTAGAGGGTAATGTTTTCAGAGATTAGTAAAACAAAGTTGTAACTACATGCTTGGATTATTACCTTGAATACCAAGCTAAAAAGTGTGGATTTGATTCTGCATGTTGGGAGGAGTTGCTGGAAACTTTTACGTAAGAAAATGGCATTGATATAGCAACAACAGGCAGTATCAACAGGCAGGACGGACTATGACGACAGAGGCTATAAATGAAATTTAGGCTACTGGAATATTTAGGTAAGAAGTAATAAAGGCTTGGACTTGAGTGGTGGAAAGAAAAAAAGGAGACAGAAGACACATTTTTAAAGAGCTCTTTTACAGATTAGATCAATAAGACATAGTCAATAACCAGTTGCTAGGACAAAGCAGTGCCTGGCATACAGTAGGCACTGAAACAATATTCACTGATTAATTGACAAAGAAGAGTGTGGAATCAAAGAAGACTCCAAGGCAGGCTAGAGGAATAGTATTTTTATTAATAAGAAGTCAAGAGAAAAGGTGGCTGTGGGTAAGGAAAATAGGCTGGGAATTTAGTTTTAATTCAAAGGTGCTGTATGAGAAAATTCAGGACAACAAAGCACAGACCACATGTGAACTAAAGAAATTCATAATGTGGAAAATACTTTTGCGAGAAAAGTGAGTCTGATGTTGAACCCTAAGAGAAACTAGAGTTTGTGTCACTTAATCAGCCTTAAGACTAAGGAAGTGGATTTTGCGTTGGGCAGGCAAAGTAGAAAAGATGAGGTGGGACCAGCCAGTGGAACTCTACTTCCATTCTGAGAAAAGTAAACTGGATTCAGAGGATATCGGAAAATGTTTAGGATTCCTATCTAAATGGCAAACCAATGCTACCCAGTCTTGCCCTTTATATTTGAGAAACGATGACACCTTTCAGCCACAGAATCTTGCTGGATTTAGTCACTGATCATCCACTCAACAAATATTTAAGTGGCTATCTGTTAGTGTTCCTGTACTTGGTACTATAAATACAAAGATGAATATGACATGGTTTGCCTGATGGGAGCTCACAGTTCTGGGGAGCGGGCAGTGACGTTAGTTACAGCAGAGGTTTTACAAAGTGCTATGGGACCACAGTGGAAGAAGCAGCCAAATTATGCCCAGAGCAATGAGAGAAACTTCACAAAGTAGCTTAATCAAGACAAATCCTGGAGAATTTGTTTGCCATGCAGGAAAAAAGGAAAAGCTGTTCCAGGACAAGAGAACAACATATACCAAACACAGAAGTATGTGTGCAGGGAATGGCAAGAAGTTCTATGAAGTCATAATACAAGATATGTTTAGAGGGAGGAAGAGGAGTGAAAGATGATACCAGGGACCAAAAATAAGCAAGGGCTACATAAGAACTCCTTGAATCCAACTGTAAGGAGCAGACTGAGAACCAAGCTACTGATCAGGATTGTGGTCATAATCTACTTTTTACTGAACATGTGTCACCTACCAGACATAGTAAATAGGTATGACTGTGAGATCAAGGACTACTCTAGAATTGGAAAGCCTTCTAAGAGAAATAAATATTGATGGGACTTCCCTGGTGGCGCAGTGGTTAAGAATCCGCCTGCCAATGCAGAGGACACAGGTTCGAGCCCTGGTCCAGGAGGATCCCACATGCCGTGAAGCAACCAAGCCCGTGCACCACAACTACCAAGCCTGCGCTCTAGAGCCCACGAGCCACAACTACTAAAGCCCGTGTACCTAAAGCCCATGCTCTGCAACATGAGAAGCCACCACAATGAGAAGCCCACGTGCCGCAACGAAGACCCAGCGCAGCCACAGATAAATAAATAAATTTATTTAAGAAAAAAGAAAGAAAGAAATATTGAATACACCTCTCCTGAGGTCTCTGAAATCTAGTTGTCTCTTCTTTGTACTCACCAGTACGAGTAAAAAGATAGTAACCAACCTGACAGAATGCAGGGCGTAAGGCCACTGTTCATGCTCACTCCTGAAAAGGAAACAAAACATACCTTGCCATACATGGTCTTAAAAGCTGCTTTAATTTTTTGCCTTTGATCATTGGAACGATTGGCCACAACGTCTACAATTGCCTGTTCATCTGTACCTGAAAGAACCATACATGTCTAAGTAAGGATGAGGTCTGTGTGGGGTGCTCCTTGATGACATCTTTTAGATGCTTACAAGGTGTCTGGTGTCAGATTAAATTGAGGGATGTGCACACAGGCTCACATATAAACTTGGTTTATGATATAAAGCTTATTTTTACTCTACAATCACTTGAATTTGATTGTAAATGAGACAAAAATATGTTTTCCTCACCAAAACCCTTCATTGCTTTACGAAGAATTTCTGCATCTCTCATGGCATCGAAGTTGGCAGCAGGTTGGATTGTTCCTTGAGTTCCCTGAGTCATCGAAGCAGGCTGAGAACAAGAGGCATAAAATCCAAATCAGTTATTGTGGTAATCATTTCACAATACATACATATACCAAATCAACATGTTGTATACCTAAAACTAATACACTGTTATATTTCAATTGGGTCTCAAAAAACTGGAAGAAAAATAATATGAAAAAATGTTCAACATCTTATTAAAAAAAATACTAACTTAAAAAAAAAAGCCAACTCCGGTTTCTCTGCTTACAGGAAGACAACTTAAGACTTCTCCGATTATGGGGCTTCCCAGGTGGCGAAGTGGATAAGACTCCACACTCCCAATGCAGGGGGCCCGGGTTTGATCCCTCATCAGGGAACTAGATCCCACATGCATGCTGCAACTAAGAGTTTGAATGCCACAACTAAGGAGCCCACCTGCCGCAACTAAGGAGCCCATGTGCTACAACTAAGGAGCCAGTGAGCTGAAACTAAGAAGCCTGCCTTCTGCAACTAAGACCTGGTGTGACAAAATAAATAAATAAATATTGGGGGGGAAAAAAAAGACTTCTCTGATCATCACTCTTAGGCAAGGAAGCCAGTACTTAGGTTTTAGGATAAGGATATTTATTTTCATGGCTCATTCTGGAACAGACAGAGACTATCCTTCTCCCACCAAAAGACAGCCAGACACCAAACTTTCAGGAAACAAGAGAGTCAAGCTTGTGAAGATAGTCACAATCTTTCCATGCCTTGGTTTCCTTCTTGGTAGAACAGGAGGGCAAAAAAGAGATTGATCCCTGGATAGTGCGAGTGGCAGTGTTTTATTTAAAGAATATAATAATGGCTTTAGTGAGGTAGAGCCAGACTTGCCCAATGAGATTTCAAACAAGCAATATACTTTTGGTAATAGCTCTTCATTTCCTGTACGGGCCCTGATTATTAGACATAAAACATTTTATAATAAGAAAAGCATGAAAATGAAATTGATGACTACAGACTCTGGGAGTTACAATATTCTTCATCGATTTTATAAGGAAATAAACCAGAAAGCAAAACAAGGACTATATGTTTTTAAATACAAATCTATAAAGAAATTTAAAAATCACCATATGACAAAGACCACAGTACTAAGTGTTTCAGGCAAGAATCATCAATGGATGCTAAAATCAGTGGGTAAAAGTATAATGAGAACCAAGATATTTGCATACTTTGTAACATTACAGCAGAAAACCTAGCAGACATCATCTGAAGCAAATGATCAAAACCAATTATCACCAGGAATGGGGTAAATCAACAACTAGTGCCTCCTGATATGATTCACTAGGGACACGACATCATTTCTGTGGTATTCCTGCCAAAATGGCATAACCTAGATTTAATCAGGGGGACTTATCAGACAAACACAAATTAAGGAATATTTTACAAAATAACTGGTAGTATTCTTCCAATGTATCAAGGTGATTAACAACAAAGACTGAAGAATTATTTCATATTAAAGGAAACTTAAGAGACATGACAACAAATGCAATGTTTCATCCTGGATTTGATCCTGAACCAGAAGGACATTACTGGGACAAGTGATGAAGTCTAAAGGTTGGGTAATAGTATTATAAAACTGTTATTTCCTGTACTGTATTTATGTAAGAATCTGAGTAAACTGTATGTATACAGGAATTCTGTACACAATTTTTACAACTTTTTTATAAGTCTGAAATTATTACAAAATTAAGTTTAAAAAAGTTTAAATACAAAGCTATGAAACAATTCATTAGTTTTCTTAAAATATTCGAATCAGGGTTTAAGAGAGATGGGATACAGCAAGATGATATCCCTTCACATTTTTTTTTTTAATTTATTTATTTTTGGCTGTGTTGGGTCTTCGTTGCTGCACACGGGCTTTCTCTAGTTGCAGCGAGCAGGGGCTACTCTTCGTTGCGGTGCGCAGGCTTCTCACTGCGGTGACTTCTATTGTTAATGGAGCATGGGCTCTAGATGCGTGGGCTTCAGCAGTTGTGGCACGCGGGCTCAGCAGTAGTGGCTCACGGGCTCTAGAGCGCAGGCTCAGTAGTTGCGGCGCACAGGCTTGGTTGCTCTGTGGCATGTGGGATCCTCCCGGACCAGGGCTCAAACCCGTGTTCCCTGCATTGGCAGGTGGATTCTTAACCACTGCGCCACCAGGGAAGTCCCCCCATCACATTTTTTAAAATTTAATTTTAATAATATATTTTATTTAACCAAGTATCTCTAAAATATCATTTAAAGATGCAATCAACATCATTTCAAAACATAAAATGATTCAGTTGCTTTCTAGGCAACTGAAACGGTATTTCGAGTTATACCCATTGAATACAGCAACAGCAATATGCCAACCAATATGCCCCTTTGTAGGGGCAAAGTGATTGGGGAGAAGGAGACCAGACCCTTCGACAAACATTTTTATGGTCAGTAATTCCTCCCACTCATCTCTACTCTCACGCCAACATTTTCTTCTACCAATAAGCCCTAACAATCATCCTTCAGTAGTTTCTAAGCCAGGAATGTAAGCAGAGAACTAACAAGAAATATTTGTATATTGGTTTTAAGGAAAAACTAAAATTATTCTACTTGTAGCAAATATTCAAGCAGAAAAAATTTTTCAACATATTGCCTTTACATGAGGCTTAATGTATCAAGCACTGATGAAAGTTTTCTTTGATGTAACCACTGTCACTAAAATCCTAAGCAGGGCAGAAGCTTCTGTTTATAATACACTGAACTAGACAGTAAGAGAAACTAACCCTCATCATGCACTATTTGACGACTATCATTTTCTGTCATCCTCTTGTTTCTAAAAACGAACAACCACCAAAAGACTTATTCCATTTTTCATCTAGAGGGAAAAATGGTTTTGTTTTATTCTTTGTTGAAAGTCTAAGTTTGAAGTGAATCTTCATCAAGAATACTATCATTCTGCAGGCATTATACTGAACTCAAAGAAATCAGGGTCTATATTCTTGAGGTCAAAACTCTAACTACAGAGGATTTCTCAGTACAGCAAAGCCCATACTATCTGCCACCAAAAGTGCCACCCTTTGCCTTCCATTTCATTCCGATCTTCCTGCTGAAAAACTGCCATAGAATTAGAATTGGGTCAATCAGGAGAGGTCACCTGGCCCCAAGACAAAATCTTTCTTTACATCTTCCTATACACACACACACACCTACACATACACACACACCAACTTCTATCAGGGGATTTTCAGTGACAGGGAGCTCACCCCTCACAAGGTAGTCTATTTCACTTCCATCTATTCCACTTTCCATCTCCCAAAATCTACTGCTCTGTAACTTCCTGGTTTCAATTTAGGGTTGTAATTGTTATGCAAGATAAGCTGCATGTGTATTTTACTTTTAGTGTTTTTATGTTTAAAAATCTTTTATATTCAGTCATAAAATGATGTCTTTAAAAGCAAATGCATGCTTAAACTAAACTAAAATAAAAATTCTCATAACAAATGATTAGAATAACTACAGATTTATAATATGATTAATAATCAACAATTTTTTAAAAAAAGGATTGAAAGCAATTTACTATGGGCTTTGGAGGAATATCATTTACTGTATCAGCAAAGTAGCACTGTATAACAGAGACCACTGGTCTAAGAGGCAGAAGAGCTAGGATCTAGTCTCAGCTTTGACTTTCACTAGCTGTGTGGCCTCTCTGGAGCTCAAAAATTCCTCAAATCTGGAAAGGAAGCCAGAAAATGGCTAAGTTTTCTTCTTCCAATTCTGTAACCCCTTACCAATCCCAGCCTAAAAAAAGCTTTAAAATGCTAGATCTTTATGAATAGACAATATGAAATGAGAAAATCAAGATAAGGTAAACATAAAACTGCTTATGTTCCTATTAACTTGCATAGGATATAAAAGAATTAACAAGTCAATTAAAGAATAAAACTTAATATTAAAATAAGGAGCTATATTGAGATAGGGCAAAGATTTGATATACGGGAGACCTTCTGAGACTCCTGAAAAATCAATTTAACAGACATTAATTGACTACTGTATTTAAACCCCTGCCAAGCACTACAGGGACATAAAGATAAAAACAGATACAATGAGCCCTCAAGGAAGTGGTGAGAGACAAATACAGGAGAAATTAGAAACAAATGAAGGCATATATAGGAGATCTAGTGATTA
The DNA here is from genome assembly GCF_003676395.1 of Aethalodelphis obliquidens. Lineage (NCBI taxonomy): Eukaryota > Metazoa > Chordata > Mammalia > Artiodactyla > Delphinidae > Aethalodelphis > Aethalodelphis obliquidens. The sequence continues at coordinate 11,508,276 of NW_020837981.1, read as the reverse complement.
GTGAACATTAAAAAACCTTATTTCACTGCTATAATCCACAGAAACAGAAGAGAAAACAGGATAGGAAGGTAAGGATTCTGTATTGATCTGAAAGAAGAGTGGAAAGTTATAAAGGTAAAAAAGGAAAACAAAAACATACTTCATAAAACACTGCCAGAAATATCAACCACCCAGTAAGTTCATAGTTATACTGCCAGCAAGGGAGGAGGAAAAAGAACTAAAACCAACGCCAAGAGTCCAAGTGAATCACTATGAAAAAGAGTATGGGTGTCATCACCTGTGAGAAGGGACCTATGTTTGTCTTATTAAAGTCATCAGGACAGTACTTAAAAGCAGGTGGACCAAAGAGCATGGAGTCTAACAGAAGCAAAGATTAAAGTCTTAAGTGAACTGTTTTAGACCATCTCCTCTGCTTCATGGAAACCTCTAATGTTAGCAAAGGAGTAGTGTCCTTCTTTAGCATTATCCAGTTACCCAGACTAAATTTAAAAGGTAGGAAAAAAAAAAAAATACCTGACTAGGGTAAGGAGATTGTCCTCCAGGGTACTGAGAAGGCATCGGTCCCCCAGGAAAACCACCTACATATTAAGAAAAAATACAGCAGTCAGGTCTTAACTGATTTAATTTTTCAAAACAGCACTGATTTATTATGAATATGGAAACATATGAGAATATTCACACTATTCACTAGGATAATTTTTAAGTTTTATAATTTACTGAATCAAAAACCAACTTTGGTCACAAGAACCTTTTAAAATATTCCATGTCCTAATTTCTTTAAAATAATTTAACATAATTTCTTTATAAACAATACTCTAAAAAAAGAACAAAACACTTGAACCAGATTAAATTCTGATTCCATCTGGAAAGGATGACAGGACATAGTTCTGGGGGTTGTTTCCTTTGTGCTATACTAATGAGCAGAAAAGTTCCTGAAGGTTTTGCTTTTTGGCTTCAGGACAGGTAATTTTTTTTTGATTGAAAACATAGGTCCTTATTACCATCTTGCTGATTAAACTTTTTCATCACATTAATACACTTCATGAAACCATATACGACCTAAGAAGTATTTAGTATAAACGTTTACTAAAGACGATTCCAAACATAAACTACTAAGTTCCTTCAACAGCAACTGCAAGATTCAAAATATCAAGGTACTGTTTTTCTCTGGACAGTTAGTACATACCAGGTAGTGGGAACTGGGATGGGCCCCCGCCATAAGACTGTGAGGGTGCCTGTGGATAGCCAGAAAAGCCTGCTCCACTTGGTGGGGCTCCAAACCCTTGGCCTGGAGGAAGAACAAGAGAAAAAAAGAAACAAACTACAGTGACAGTTCTCATGATTGAAGTGAAAACTTTAGAAACAGTAGAAGAAAATATACTATTAATGCTATAGCAGTAGTCCCTTTTGGTCTAAATTCAATTTCTCAACAAATCCTTCCCCATTAAAAAATAAATTTAAAAAAAAGGTTACTTCATTCATCTGCCTTAATAACTTATAATACAAAAGTGCTAAGATTTTTGTTTGTTTGTTTGGTTGGTTTGGTTTTTTACATACTGTGGACAAAGCTGTCCTAAGGTCACAATCATGCCAAATGAAATATCTTAATCAGTTCTTAAGATTACAAATTATCAACCAAACCATTATATATTGGTCCTTTATTACCATGAGATTTATTCTAATTCCTTTCACAACAGAATTTTGGAGACTGCTCCCAGCTTTCATGCCTCCTTAGAACCTTTATCCTTCTATCTTGCCAGCTAGGTCCTTACTGTCTAAGGTAGAAAGTAGGCTAAGAGCAACTCTGACCTCGTACAAAACAAGAAGGAACCGAGAGGATTAAAGAGAGAAGAAAAAAAATGCTATACTAATTCCACAACCCAGGACTCACCTCCAGGATAGGATGGAGCTCCCCCTGGCTGTGGGGCACTGGGATAGCCTCCAGGGGCAGGGTAGCCTCCAGCTCCTGGGTAGCCTCCAGCTCCTGGGTAGCCACTACTTGGTGTTGGTGGGTAGGCACCTCCTCCCACTGGAGGAAAGCCACTAGGATAAGAATACTGACCAGGAGGAGGAAAAGATGACTCCTGACCCGCAGGCTGAAAAACCAGAAAAATTTTCAAATGAATGTGATCACCGAGAAATAGAACCTAGCTAAGGAAACAAACAAAGATAACTGTTAAGGTCTAGCTTATTCTTTTACATATTAAAAAGCCCATTAGAAGTCCTGGTATCTCATACTAGTTTATCAGTATACTAGTTTTTCAGGACACTTGTTTGTCAGAATTCAGTTATATATAAATCTACCTGTGTTAGGCAAGAAGGGTCTGTTTCTCTATTTGGGAGTAAGAACCAGGCTCTTTCCAAACCTCAAGCCTTCAGGAACAACTAGCAAAGCTTATTAGTTCCTTCATTTTCCTAGCACCTGGAAATAATAGGAAGATTTGCCTCTCTACCCTAAAGAGAAGAATTCATGGCTTTCTTGCAACACATCTGGACCTGTGCATAACAGGGGGAAAAAAAAAAATAAGGTGACCTGAGTCATACACTGGGTGTGACATTTTGGACCTCAGTTCAGATCACACAATGTCTAAGTATGGAGAGACTGTTACATGTTCACTAAACTTTTTCCCAGGCCACAAAACTAGACTACATTTCCCAGGACCCCGTTACAGTTAAATAGGACCATATGACTGAATACTGGTAAACGAATGTGGACAGAAGTAACATACACGACTTCCAGCCTGGTCCCCTTAACTTTCTGCCCAATCCTCTAAGCTCTCTCTTCCCCTCTCTTTTCCTTCATCTGCCAGCTGGAAGCAGAAGATCCAGTGGAGGACTCCAAGGCAACAGAGGATGGAAGGAGCCTGGGAACCCTCAAGACGACATGGAACAAAGCCTCCTAGCTCCCCACCACACCCTTCCCCTGGCCACCCCCACCACTGACTTCCAGGAGACTGAAGTAAGCAAGTAATAAGTTTTTATTGCTTTAAGTCATTGGGATGTTAGGGTTGTCTGTTTTAACAATTAGCTGATATTGACTGAAATGGTGGTCAGAGTCCAGTTTAGTACATAGGGACCTGGGAACATATTCATAACTCTCATCTCTTCAATGATAAATTCAGGAGAGCTATATATTCACTTTACATAAGAATATACACATAAGAATATACATTAATCTGTATAGGCCCCTCTTTCTATTCTCCCAGAGTTAGAAAGAAGCCCTGCATACTTATGAGCATAAAATTGAAACACAATTCTTACTTATGCCTCAGCTATGAGGTTAGTCCTCAGAATAGTATAGACATCAACAAGGCAGAACTTGGTAGCACATTTATAACATGCACTCCAAATACTAAAAGTCTCAGAAGTACTAATCCAGGGACCTCTAATCCACTGCAATTTGTTACCTATGAGTCAAGCTCCTCTTAAGTTTTTTTTTTTTTTAAAGATGTTGGGGGTAGGAGTTTATTAATTAATTTATTTATTTTTGCTGTGTTGGGTCTTCGTTTCTGTGCGAGGGCTTTCTCTTAAGCCCCCTCTTAAGTTATTTTAAATCTTCTAACACAAAGATTAAAAACCAGTAACTCAGGACTTCCCTGGTGGCAGAGTGGTTAAGAATCCGCCTGCCAATGCAGGGGACACGGGTTCGATCCCTGGTCCGGGGAGATCCCACATGCCGCTGAGCAACTAAGCCCGTGCACCACAACTACTGAAGTTGGCGTGCCTAGAGCCCGCACTCTGCAGCAAAAGAAGCCACCATAATGAGAAGCCCACGCACCACAACAAAGAGTAGCCCCCGATCTCTGCAACTAGAGAAAGCCCACGCACAGCAACGAAGACCCAACGCAGCCAAAAATAAATAAATACTTAAAAACAACAACAACAACAAAAAACCCCAGTGACTCAGGATCGATTTAGCTTACCTACATGTTGTACTGAATCATACAGCATTTAACATTTTAAAATATTCATTTCCCAATTTTAACAATTGGGCAATTTCACATAAAATCCAGATTGTTGGCTTTACTTGAAGATATGGAATTATCCAGCAACACTGGGTCAGCCTCCCTGCATGGACACATGCGGCTTAACCTGACTAACTGCTGCCTTTCCACAGGTGAGCCAAGTCCCTGTAGTTCCCCACAACACCTGCCTTCACTCATGAACTCTACTCAGTACTTCTGGCCATTTGAATTTATGACCCCTGCTCTAGCATATTTGTAAGATCTGTCATGGGCTGGCTAGTTCTATACAAGATCTGTGCCAAGGACATGAGCTATTTTAGTATCATAAGTGGCAATACTTACAGGATATCCAGGGAAAGCTGGGTAGCCTGTGGGGGGATAGCCCGGGTACGACATTCTGTAACAACAATAAAAAATGTCTTCTGTAATTTCCTATAAGGATTAAGGCCTTTGAAGATATATTTTGTCATAGGGTTTAATCAAAACACACCTTCTGTCAAAAGAGTCTAGCAGGCAGACTGATTCAGTAGTTCTGAGATGGGGCCCAAGATTCTGTATTCCTAACTAAGCTTCCAGGTGATGCTATTGCTGCTGGTCTGTGAATGATATTTTGATACCAGAATATTTTGGCATTTCTGAATCTACCACCTAATTTGCCAAATTTTTCAATATGTGTTTTGGCTCGTCTCCCCAATACAGCTATAAATGATTTGTATTTCTTTTTTATCAAGACCCCAAACAATGACATATACACACTATTATATATAAAACAGATAACTAATAAGGAGCTACTTTATAACACAGGAAACTCTACTCAATACTCTGTAATGGCCTGTATGAGAAAAGAATCTAAAAAAGCGTCAATATATGTATATGTATATGTATAACTGATTCACTTTGCCATACACCTGAAATTAACACATTGTAAATCAACTATACTCCAATAAAAAAATTTTTTAATAAAGGACCCCAAACAAATCCAGTTCAACACTTACAAAAGCCCACTATTTAATAAGCACTGTCCTAGGTGCTGATACAGAGATGGGGGGGAGGAAAATGAGAAAATAAATTTAAGTTATTATAGTGCTCCTTATGACATAAGCACAGTATAGAAGCTAAAAACTTGCTAAATTGAGAATGAATGGGCATATATTTAGTCGAAGTTGAAAGAAAATAAGAAAACTGATCCAGTCAGTTTTAAAACAGTCATTTGGAATCCAAAGACCTGGATGCAAAGGACGTTAAATCATTTTTTGCTGTCTTCTTCCCCAAGCCCAGCTGATAAAAAAAAAAAGGAGTAAAGGAGAAACAATATCATCCAAGAACAGTCAGATGGACCAAGGGTAAAAGAGGTCAGGGTCAAAATAAAGTGAAGAAGTCTGAAAATAATTTATGGGAGAAATTAATAATTATTTTATTTATTATTATTTTTTTTTTCCAGTACACGGGTCTCTCACTGTTGTGGCCTCTCCCGTTGCGGAGCACAAGCTCTGGACGCACAGACTCAGCGGCCATGGCTCACGGGCCCAGCCACTCCGCGGCATGTGGGATCCTCCCGGACCGGGGCACGAACCCGTGTACCCTGCATTGGCAGGCGGACTCTCAACCACTGCGCCACCAGGGAAGCCCAATAATAATTTTAAAGGCAACAAGTTTTATAGCACCAAAGACTACAAAAACAATTTAAATTTCTAAATCTCAGGAACTGTTCCAGTGACAAAGTCCTATTTCTACAGCCTTTAGCTACTACATTAAATCTTACCTTTAAAGGCACTAGAGGAATTACGTCAACAAGAGTTTCTGAACAGAATGAAGATAAAGACTATCCGTACATGAGAAAACTTAAAGCAACTTTAAGAAAATGAATCTGGGTACATTTTGAAGTATAATTATATAAAGGACTAGAATGCAATTCTATTTCCAGGATGTACCTCATAAAAATACTTACACAAATGCAAAATTATATACGTTCAAAGCTATTCATTACACACTATTTGTAACAGAAAAAGGTTGGGAATTCCCTGGCAGTTCAGTGGAGAGGACTCAGTGCTTTCACTGCCATGGGCTGGGTTCAATCCCTGGTCAGGGAACTAAGATTCCGCAGGCCAAGTGGCACGGTTAAAAACAATCTAAAAGTCCATTAATAAGGAACAGGTAAAACAGATTATGGATAGCCATACAATGAAGTGTTAGGCAACTATTAAAAATGAGCAGCTCTCTTTTTACTCATATGTGAAACCACTCTAAGTCATATTAAGTGGGAAAAAAGCAAGATGAAAAACTACATAATTTGCAACCAAATGTGTAAAAATTACATTTATTTGCTTGTATATAGAGAGAATATCCCTGAAAGTATACTCAAGAAAGTAGGAAACAGTACTCCACTGCTGCCTCTGGAGAGGAGAGCTGGGGCATAACAAGGAGATTTTTCAATGTACTAAAAAAAAGTGCTAAGTGTCCTTTTGGAATTATGCATGTATCATCTATTCAAAACGCAGATTGAAAAAGCTTTTGTAAAAAGCTGAAACAAACCCGAGTTTGGTGACTCAACAAACTACTCAACTTTGCCCAAGGAATAATCAGACTATACCAGTGAACCAGAACTTTTATTTCCTTTTCAACATCCTCCGTCAGCAACTACTTTTAAAAGACTAGAAAAGCATTCTTGGTTTTCCAAACCATCTCCACCCAGTGAGTCAACTACTAAAAGGGGTGGGTCTCACTATTCAAGTCTCAGAGATGGCATGAAGCCCAGGAACACAGGAGGCAGCTGTTGCAAATTTATGAAACAAATACAAAATAGAAAGGGTGTATGAAGATGGCCAACAGCAGATACTACAATTTTCCAAAACCTGCCTCTTGATTGGGAAAGACCATTTAAATCTGTCAGCAAGGGCCCTTCAATAAAGAATTGGAGGCACGACTAGGCTCTGCATGGACAGGGTAGGCAGTCACCACCAGTGAGGACTGAAAGGAGGCTTCACTTTGCAGTGGTCAAAATTCTCTCTTCTACCTCCCTATCTAGTACTTGAACTCCTTCCCTGCCTGATAGGTAACTCATTACACTCATTATCTAATTAGGACAAATTATCAGATCAGCTCCCCACCAGCTGGCAGAAATTAGAGAGTTTAAAGGCAGTTGGACGACTTCTTTTCATTTCTGTCACTTTATGGTAGACATCAGCCATCTCCTGTAGAATTGTTCACACAGGTTGGGCTCAAATCAGCACACGTTTGCTGCTGCTAAGGTACTAGGAATCTAATCTGGAATGCCACTTCCCTGAATAGTTTCCAAGAATTATAAACCTGAACCAGTGTACAGTTTTAGGCTTCCGCATTCTGTCCTAGGTTCACTAAGCAAGTACAAACGTCCCAAGTTTCCCTAAATTTGCTGTGTCACCAGGAAGTCTAGTCACCAGCCGGACTTAGCTTTCGGTGCTGCTCACCGGTTTTCCTACTCAGCCCTCCTTGGGGTCGCTTCAGCAGGGCCATCCTCTGGCCTCAACCCCTCCACCTGTGGTCCACCTGCCTGCGCGGGAGGCCCCTCGGGCAGTGAGCTCCCTCGGACCTCCGGACAGCCAAGGGGCACAGACGACCGGCGAACAGGACTTCCCGTTGCCCGGCCGCCTCGCCGATCCCGCCCTAATGCGCCCCCGCCCAAACGCCCCCACCAGGCAGCCCGGGTCCCAAAACGCGCACACCGAGTCGCCGGCCACTCCCGGGGCCCACAGGCTCCTCCAGCGCCCCCCTGCTCGGGGACACACGCGGGGCCCCGCCCTCTCCCGGCTGGCAGGCCTCAGAGCAGGCCGGGGCGAGGCGACCGAGGGGGACGAGGGATGGCAACGGTAGGGTACGCCGCTCCTCACCTGACCCGGTGTAGCAGCGTCTCGTCCCAAACTGATCTCGGGCAAGATGGAGCCGGGGGCGGGCCCGGGAAGGGCGGGGCGCCGAGGGCCGCCGCCCGAGGCCGTTAGGATCGCAGGGGGCGGTGCCGACAGGGCCAGTCCAGGCGGCTGTCGGTGCCGCTGCTCCGGCTTTCCCTTCCGCTCCGCCTCGCCGCCCCACCTGCGAGAAGACGCTCTCTTCGGGTGCACCAGCCAGTTTTATCACAGTTCCTTCTGGGCTCTCTCAAGCCATTTGGGAAGTTGAAGCCGTCCTGAGGAATCCCGAAGCCCCTTCAGTGGTGGGCGGCAAAGAAGGGCTCGAAACTGGGAGGCCAGGGGCAGCCTCTCCGCCTGATGTGCCGTCCTCCCTATCTTCTGAGGACAAAGACGGTGTCTTTTATTAGTCCCTTGTGAATTGAATTAATATTTATGAGGCTCCTAGATAGTGGGAACAGGAGATGCACTAATCAAAACCACTCCAGAAGGGAGTTGTTAGGTGATTCCAGGCTCCCCTCACACTAGAGCCCTACCATTAAACATTTGAGGCAATTTCAAGGGCCCAGACCAGTATCTTAAACTCATTAAGAAAGTTTATATTCCAGAGCAAAGAACCAGTTGGCTACCTTTTACAGTGGTTCTCAAACTGTGGTCCCCAGACTGGCAGCCACATTACCTGGTAACTTGTTAGAAATGCTACTCATTGGGCTCCACCTTAGACCTAATGAATTAAATTCTAGAGATGAAGCCCAGCAATCTGTTTTAACAAGCCCTCCACGTGGTTCTATGCACACTAAAGTTTGAGAACTATTAACCTATTACTCCACATGCTTTTCTACCCAAAACCTTCCTCATGGGGGTGGGATAGGGTGGATTAAATTTTTAAGTGGCAAAAGCAAGATATACATGGCCCTAAAACAGGGGTGAAGTGGAAGGTACTTGAGAAAGGTCACTGCCAAATTTGAACAAAACTGCACAACACTCTGGATACCCAGCATTAATTCCCCAGCTCTCACCAATCGGTCTGGAAAATATTGGGCCTTTCTGTCCAATCTGCCTGGAGACCTCTGGAATTTAAGCATTCCCTAAGAAGCCTGTCCTTACTCCTTTGCTCTATATTACTACCTAGGTGATCTCATCCCCACCCTTCCCTCTGCCTTAACTATCAGCTTGAGAGGTTATTTTCCAAACCTCCTATTTCCCGCCCACTTTCCTGAGCTATAGGCCCAAATATCCGATAGTCTATTCAGGTAGATACCACTAGATTTCCCACTTCATCCTTTCAATTTGTCCTTCTTTCTTGACATACAAGGACCTCCAGGGCCAGAGACCCTTTCCTCATGCTGCCTCTGCCTAGAAAGCACTGCCTGCCTTTTAACAATTATGAATCTATTAAGACTCAATTCAAAGATCACCCATCTCCTTCCTGCCTCAAGAAGCTTTTCCTGACCTTCTTTTCTTTACCTTCCCTTGGGTAGACTCCCTTTTTTGCACCCAAGAAAACCTTTTATAGATGTCTGCTGTGACACATTTAACAGTAGTCATGGGCTTCCCTGGTGGCGCAGTGGTTAAGAATCTGCCTGTCAATGCAGGGGACATGGGTTCGATCCCTGGTCCGGGAAGATTCCACATGCCACGTAACAACTAAGCCCGTGTGCCACAACTACTGAGCCTGCACTCTAGAGCCTGCAAGTCACAACTACTGAGCCCACGGGCCTAGAGCCCATGCTCCGCAACAAGAGAAGCCACCGCAATGAGAAATCTGCGCACTGCAACAGAGTAGCCCCCACTGACCGCAACCAGAGAAAGCCTGCGCGCAGCAACAAAGACCCAACGCAGCCAAAAAAAAAAAAAAAAAAACCCAGTAGTCATAGCACATGAGTATTTAACTTGCCTGTATTCAACCACATGAACTTAGCAAAAACAAAACACCTCTGAAGGTCATCATATGCTCCAGAGTTCACATAAAATAGGAGACATTATGCTTCTCCTAATGTGAATATTGCACTGTGTTTAAACACACATACCGGACTTCCCTGGTGGTCCAGTGATTGAGACTGTGCTTCCAATGCAGGGGAGCGTGGGTTCAATCCCTGGTCAGGGAAGTTCTGCATGCCAAGCAGTGTGGCAGCAAAAAAAAACATAAAAAGAAGCAAAAAAAAATATATATAAAAAAATAAAAAAAAAACACCCATACTTTTTTTACAGATAGAGCAGTAATTTTGTCCCCAAAGGGACATTTGGCAATGTCTGGAGACGTTTTTGGTTGTCACAACTAGGGAGGAGGGTTTTACTAGTATCAATGGGGAGAGGCCAGGGATGTTACTAAACATTCTACAATGCACTGGACATCCCCCTACAACAAAGAATTATTCAGCCTGAAATGTCAGTAATACTGAGGTTAAGAAACTCTGAGTTAGACTAATCTTCCTAAATAACGGATTTGGTCATATAATTCCCTGATTAAACTCCTCCACTAGCTTCCCACTGGAACCAGAATAAAATCCAAACTCCTAGCCATGGTCTATTAAGCCCCACATAATCTGGCTACTGCCTACCTCTCTGATCTCATCCCTCTTCACCTTCCTTCTCAAGCACCAAACTCTGGTCAAAATGGCCTTCTGTCTAAACATACCAAGCTTGTGACCAAACACACCAGAGATTCCCAGGATCTTTACACTTGTTATTGCTCCTATTTGCAATGTTCTCTATTGCATGTTACATCTCAAATGTCATCCATCTCCTCAGAGAGGTATGTATTCCCTGAACATTGTAGCATTAGTAGCCCCACTGTCACTAACACCACTACCAGTTATACACACTAATCACCCTATTTAATTTTCTTTGTAGCACTTAAAAGCATATAAAATTCTGTATTTACTGTTTGTCATCTCCCCTGCTGCCCTCGGAATGTACACTCCTTGAGAACAGGGATATCTCTAGAGTCTAGAAATAAAATGTTCAGTAAATACTTGGTTGACTACAACAGGGCCTCCCAGACTCAAGCCAATTATTTCATCCAGTGATCAACTAAATAAACAGAGGTCTGTTTCCAATAGTGGAGGAAATAACTGGCTCTGATAGACTTGTTGAGATAAGGATATGTTGGAATCCACAATGGAGTGTTATCCTAAGGGAATTTCAATGTAGTTTTGAAAATACAGCTTTTTCACTTCATATGCTGACTTTAGAAAATGTAACTCATTATATTGCCCCTGCTTAACATCAGTCTTTTATTAAACTGTAAACACTCTAAGGGTAAAAGCCATTTGGAATCCTCAGCATCTAGCATGAAGCTAAGGCACTTTTATGTACTGTCACCACCACTCTAAGCTGGAAATTTTTGTGTCACCTGTTACTGTGTGGTTTCTGTCTCCTGATTAGACTCTGATAGATATATCACATTTCACCCAAAACAATCAGTAATTAAGCCCTATAGATTTTACTTTCACATTCTAGCTACAAAATATTATCTACCTGTTTACTTTCCTTGTTATAGCTAGACCTCTTCTTTTCCCTAACTACTACCATTGGTCACTTTAGCTGATACATGCATTACATCATCTGAACCACAAAAATGGCATTCTGACTGGTTTTTCCATTGTCGAACCATCTTGCTCAGTAAGTTCAATCTATTTATGTTACTGAATAATATTCAAAGTGGTATGTATTCAATAATAGCTACCATTTATTAAATACATACTATATGCTAGACACTGTTAAGCACTTAACAAATATTCTCATTTTTTACACTCTGATTTAAAAAACTGTTTTTGGTAACAGCTTTATTGAGATATAATTCACTGATGTAAAGTGTACAATTCAATGGTTTTTAATATATTCAGAGTTGTACCATCACAATTTTAGAACATTTATATCACCCCAAAAATAAAGCCCATACACTTTAGCCATCATCCCCAATATGCTCACCATCCTCATCTCTATGCTGCCACTCATCTACTTTCTGTCTCCATAGATTTGCCAACTCTAGACATTTTATATAAATGCACTCAGATAATATGTGGTCTTTTATGACTGGATTTTCACTTAACATGAACATGGATGAGCGTATTTTCAAAGTTCATCCATGTTGTAGCATGAATCAGTACTTCATTCTTTTCTATGGCCAAATATTTCATTATATGTATATGCCACATTTTGTTTATCTATTCACAAGTTGATGGACACTTGGGTTATTTTTACCTTTTGGCTATTATGAATAATGCTGCTGTGAACATTTGTGCACAAATATTTTCATTTCTCATGAGTACACACCTAGGAGCAGAATAACTGGATCAAATGGTAACTTAATGTTTAACTTCTTGAGAAACTGCCAGACTGTTTTCCAAAATAGCTGCACCATTTTACATCCCTACTAGCAGTGTACGAGGGCTGCAATTTCTCTACATCCTCGTTAACACTTGTTATTATCTGTCTTTTTTATTGTTGTCATCCTAGCAAAAGAAGCACTTTCTTTCATTGTGGTTTTGATTTGTATTTCCAGATGACTAACGATGTTGAGCATCTTTTCATGTGCTGATCGATCATTTGTATATCTTCGTTGGAGAAACATCTGTTCAGATCATTTGCCCACTTTTAAATTGAGTTATTTGTCCTTTTATTATCGAGTTGTAAGAGTTCTATATATATATTCCGGATGTAAGTGGAGAGGCTGAGGTCACAGCAAGTTGTAGAAATGAATATCCAGGGAATATCCTAATCCTGAGAGTGTGATAAGAGAAGGATGACAATAGACAGGGTGTGGTAGAATGGCAGACCCAAAAAGAGAGCTGATGTTAATCACTCCTTTGGCAAGAGAGAAACCTCCAATCTTGAGATGTTCTGTGTAGACAAGTAACACTTGGCAGTGAACAGGAAATAAGATAAAACAAGTGACTTAAGAAGCCCCAAACTGAGTTTATTGTGGTATAGACCAGGTGATAACAAACTCCAGTGTATTCAAGTAACCCTGATACACCCTGGGATACCTAAAATACAACACAAGGGCAAAAAGCTGCTCTAAAATTAGAAGTCCCCAAGAGAAAATAGGAAAATGAGACATGTATCTCGAAAAAGCCAGGAAGTAGAACAGTGTGCCAATCCTCACAACCTCCCCCACGTTCCCAACCACTTCTCTACTTCCTCATTTTTCCACTACTTCAAGTCATTAAGACTTCTGCATTTTTTAGCCCAAATTGCTGTATAAGAAGAAAGTCTTTTTCAGAAGAATAAGGTGCCATTCTTCTCCTTGGTGCCATCCGGTTAAAGTCAAAACGTATAACTTTCTCATGAAGGAAACTCTTAGGAACTTAAGGCTCTACAAAGACTGATATAAGGGCCTTTTGTCACACACTAAATCTAGAATCCTGTCTCCACACACTAAATCTAGAATCCTGTCTCTAGAAGCTACATGTGGCTAACCTCTTGGAAATGAGTCACATCATACAGGAGCTCCCATTCAGCTTAGAATCTACCAGGACAAGTGAATTAAGTTTACGATATAGTGGATTTGAAAGTTGGCAATAATCTGGCATCAGCAGGTAATTTCATCACAATCTCTGCATTTTCTAGACATCCAGTCAGGATCTGGCTCAGCTATTTATACCCTGCCTTTTACTTTCTCTTCCAATTGCCTCTTATCCAGCTGGCAGGAGCTTCCAAGAAACGTGATATAGTAGGCACTGCAGTATACTGGCTGCTTGTTGGGGTTGGAGTAGACCTGTTCAGGTTTGAGGGACGCAAAAGGATTAGCTCCACAGGCTGTGATGTGTGTATCCATGTCCACCAGAATCTGCAAAGAGGCTGCCAACTCCTGCTGGCTATTGGAGACAGATAAGAAAAATTGCCCTGCTGATTATGAAAGAGATAGGAGAGGAACTGCTCATCAATCCCAAAAATTACCTAAGGCTGGACTAACGCAACAGCTATCCCTCCCTCCCAAATGTCTAGACTAACTACTCAATTAACTAGCATAGCACTTTGAAGGGATGAGAAAGCCAAGCATGGGAAGGAAGAAAATCCTCACCAGAAGGCAGAAGATGAGCAAGGGGGAGAGAAATGAGCTCATCTACATAGAGGTGTGAGTGAATTGGGGAGGTATCACAAATAGGAGGAGGTCAAAACCTGTAAACAGTAATCATTGTAGGGATCTCATAATCACGAAGTAGCAAGAGGGTGGGCAGCCAAGCCTCCATCAGGTCCAGGGAAGCATGGAAACCTATGGAACAAAAATGGAGATGGAAATAGAAAGGGGAAATGCTAAGGCAGACCCTAACCAACATACTTCTTTGACTGCGTCCACCCCTCACCTTGCTCACCTCCAATGCTCATTTACCACCATCACCCGCCCCAGATTCTTTAATGGAAAATTATGGACCCAGGTGTAGCACATATGGCTAATGATCAACCAAGGTCTTCATTATATTATGCTCAACCTGACCAAATGAATGGGGTTCCAAAGGTACAAGAGCCAGGATGGAAAACTCCCAGAGGACCGACCCTGTATTCCCCCAAACAAATGACTCTTACCTGGATGGAATGCCACCACCAAATCTGGATGGGCTATCTGCCCAGACTCTACCTGCTCCTCCCAGAAGTCAAGATAGAGGCCCCTATGGCTACTAAGCTGAACTGTGCCAGGTTCCAGGAGTGAAGGTGAGGCACTCTGTGAAAAGCCAGCAGCTACATCTACACCAACCATGATTACATGGAGGCCAAGGTGCCCAGGAAACATGTAGCCAAGTTCATCATAGTCCCAGGGTGAGTGAGGAATGTCTCTGCATGAGAAGCACCAACCACGTGCACTGTGCTTCCCCCGACCCTCCCAACATTTATCCCCAAGGCCCAAAGCCTAAAGCCCAGTGTCAAGGGCCGTGACAGGGCATCTGTCAGCAACCGCTTCAAAGAGCCCTGCAGGACATCTGGATCTGGCCTTGGCCATCCTACACTGGCCCACAGGGTGGTCATGGCCTGACTACCAAGCATAGCATCCAGAGTAGCCTCTAGCTGTAAACGTCACATAGAAAACCAGGTGTCCCAGCCCTGTGTGCCTTCAGTCAGCCAAGACCAGGGTCCTGAGGGAAGGACAAAACCACCTGCAGGAAAGAAGGAATAAGAAATGACCTAATCCTTCCCTGGCTTCAATATTCCCTCCATGTTCATTCTCCCAACCTGTCCCCAAGACTGCCCTGTCCCACTCAGTTCCTCATTTTTTCCTCAAAACAACACACTTTCATATATTTCTCCAAGTACCATCAACTATGACCATTATGGCAAAATTCCCCAATACTGTCACTCCACCTGTGACCAGAGGCCATTCCATGAGACGGTCCACAGCTACAAGACACAGCTCTTGACAAACCCTCCTGTGTGCTGGCCAGTCTGACCTCTGGCACTCTGGACCACAGTAATAGACACTTCTGCACCTGAGAGAATGAGGCCCAGAAACAGATGTTCCTATACCTCAAAGGTGAATGGGGGACTCCTGGGGAAGGGAACTGATATTCCTGCACCTGGGAAGAAAGATCACCGGGTGAGGAAAGTAGGGAGAGGAATGACAGCTGCTGCAACAAATTTGGGGACTATGTTTGGCACAGGAGGCAGGAGGGAGTGGGAACGTAATTTTTCTCTTGGGTTACAGTGACACCTCAGCCTCTGTCTAGAACTAACTTTTTACATCCCTTACAGAAACAAAAAAACAGCAGGAGTTTGTGGCTGCCCTGTTATCACAGGTGTGGCTTGACCCCAACCTCCCCAGACAGATACGGTCTTACCACTTAAGTGCTCAAGAGAAGAGAGGTAGGGCTTCCCTGGTGGCGCAGTGGTTAAGAGTCCGCCTGCCAACGCAGGGGACACGGGTTTGTGCCCTGGTCCAGGAAGATCCTACATGCCGCGGAGCGGCTAGGCCCGCGAGCCATGGCCGCTGAGCCTGCGCGTCCGGAGCTTGTGCTCCGCAACGGGAGAGGTCACAACAGTGAGAGGCCCGCGTACCGCAAAAAAAAAGAAAAAAGAAAAAAAAAAAAGGAGGAGAGAGGTAGAAAGGATTATACTCTGGTCTAACCTCCCCATAATACCAAAATAATCAGGAGTCTTATAAGCAACCCTTTTCTAATTTCTCTGTGGCCTAGATCACACAAAATGAGGAGCAAGCCTGAAGTTATTCTGAAAATTCTCAGACCTTTCCTCCTGCAATGAGGTCTTAGAATAGGATCATTCCGGATGTCTCCCCTATTAGCCCCCAACTAATCACCTCTTGCCGGAGGACCCTGGAGTTTGAAAGGCCACTAGGGAGTACTTTACAGTGAGCACAGAATCGGAATGTGTCCTCCATCTTCTGGAACATTTCTTGAAGGCATCGATATCCAAAGCCTGATACAGGAGTATCCCCATCTAGCACCAACCTGCAGAAACAGCATGAAGAAGGAGTGGCAATAGGAAAAACACCTCCAAAATTTCTCATGACTCTTACCTTGTCTCCTATATATTTGCACCTCTCCTACTCCCATTGTTTCTCTTTTAAGCAAATTATATTTCTTCTATAGTAATAAAACTGGCAAAAGTCAGGATGAGAAAATCCCTCATTGCAAATACCCCATATTCCCCAAGCTATACTCCCTCTCCACCTTATGAATCACTTCTACCAGTGACAATATATCACTCTTCCATAGAGTTAGTCACTCACTTGTATTCTTCATAGCTTTTCATGTTCAGCTTTGAAGGATCAGCTGGGATAGGCCAGGAACATTATTCTCCAAGGAGAAGAAGCCAAGTGTATCAATGCTAGGTCCAGGTTTTGAGAGGGTCAGAGGCACAGGAGTCACAACTGTGGGTGGGGTCACAACCACGGGAGCCACTGATGAGGGGAGTTTCTTGTGCCTTCGTCATCGGGACCGTGGAGCCATGGCCTGTCCAGTGATACCTGGGGACTATACGTAGAACAGATATGGAATGGAATTTTGTAAGTTGGACACATATGATGCTTTTTCATATGTTTGACCTTTCACTTGTCATTCCAGTCTCTCAGGCCCAGGTATCAGTAAGATTTATTTCATATCTACAGATTATTGATCACCACAGGCAGTTGTGAAAAAGAGAAATAATTATATGTGACTATAATTATACATATATGTATTATACATGAAGTTCTATATATAATATAGATGCCTAGAAAAGTCTGGCAGGGCTCATATAAAATTGATAACAGTGATTAACTCTGAGGAAGGGAAAAGGCACTAGGATGGGAATTGGATCGATAAAAGGGAACTTTAGACTTGTTTGTAATGTGTGACTTTTTATACAAAGAATATATTCGTATACTATTTGTGTATTTTAAAACATCAACTTAGAGGAAAAAGCAACAAAAGTTTTGGTTGGGCTTCCCTGGTGGCGCAGTTGTTGAGAGTCCAACTGCCGATGCAGGGGACATGGATTCGTGCCCCGGTCCAGGAAGATCCCACATGCCGCGGAGCGGCTGGGCCCGTGAGCCATGGCCGCTGAGCCTGCACGTCCGGAGCCTGTGCTCCGCTACGGGAGAGGCCACAACAGTGAGAGGCCCGCGTACTGCAAAAAAAAAAAAAAAGTTTTGGTTGTCCGAAACTACCATCTAACTAGAGAAACAGTCAATCTAATCTAGTTGGGGAAGGAAAACATTCATTTTAAAAGACCTATCATCACATTTATAAGCAATAAACCAAAAAGTAGAAATCAAATGCAATACCAAATTAGCACTACAATGCCAAGTTATGCACATTATTAGGAAAATTTTCTAAAAAGGTGAGTTCTGAAGTAGAACTAAACCCACACCCACTCACTACCTAGAGAGAACTCTTGTGGTGTCCTCCTTCCCTGGCCTGTCTTTTCCCATTCCTTCCACGAGGGTTAAGTAAACAAAAGGGACTATACTGGAAAAAATAAAACATAAATATTTATTGATAAACAGATAAAATCATTTGCAAAATACTATAACAGAAACAAATGTGAAAGAACATACTTAACATCTATATGTCTTAGACGTTAGATATAAACTATAATATAAGGCAGTGTATAAATCCTACAAGAAAAGTGAAACTAGAGCACTAATGGGAGATCAGAAGAAGAGAGTCTCTCAGTTGGTGAGCTACAGACAGACTTTATGAAGCAGCAGTTGGAACAGACCATGAAATATGGCAATACTGTGAATACACAAAGATAGGGAAACAGGAACTCTAAACACAAAGAAGAGTGTGACCATAACAAATGTAGATGGGAAAATTCTGGGAACTAAGGAACTAGAATGGTTTGAGCTGGATTATTAAGTCTAAAGATCTAAGTGTAAGAGAGAAAAACTATATATAAAGTCTTAGGGGCTTCCCTGGTGGCACAGTGGTTAAGAATCCACCTGCCAATGCAGGGGACACGGGCTCAATCCCTGCTCCGGGAAGCTCCCACATGCCGCGGAGCAACTAAGGCCGTGCACCACAACTACTGAGCCTGCACTCTAGTGCCCATGAGCCACAACTACTGAAGCCTGCGTGCAGCAACAAAGACCCAACACAGCCAAAAATAAATTAACTAATGAAAAAAAAATTTTTTTAATGGTAACTTTCATGTTAAAAAAAAAACCACTATAAAGTCTTAGAAGAACACAGGGGAAAAGCTTCATGATACTGTATTTGCCAAGTTCTTGAATACGACACCAAAAGCACAAGCAATAAAAGAAAAAATAGATAAACTGGACTATATCAAAATTTTAAAACTTTTGTGCATCAAAGGACAAAGTGAAATGGCAACCCATAGAATGGGAGAAAATACTTGTAAATCATATATCTGATAAGAGATTAATATCCTGAATATGTAAAGAACACCTGAAACTCAACAACAACAAACAGCCCAATTACAAAATGGGCAAAAGACTTGAATAGACATTTCTCCAAAGAAAACATACAAATTTCCAAGAAGCACATGATACTCAACACGACTAATCAAAGGCAAATCAAAACCACAGACACCACTTTACTCCCATTAGGATGGCTATCATCAAAAAACTAGAAAACAACAAGTGTTGGTGAGGATGCAGAAAAACCGGAACCTTCCTACACTGATGGTAGGAATGTAAAATGGTGCAGCTGCTGTGCAAAACAGTATGGCAGCTCTGCAAAAAGTTAAATAGAGAATTATCATATGACCCAGCAATTTCACTCTTAGGTATACACCCAAAATAACTGAAAACAGGTATGCAAACAAATGCTTATACACAAATGTCCATAGCAGCACTATTCACAGTAGCCAAAAGGTAGAAACAAACTAAAGGTTATCAAAAGATAAATGAATAAACAAATTGGGATATATATATATATATATATATATACACACACACACACACACATATATATACACATATATATGTGTGTGTATATATATATATGTATATATATATAAATTCAGCCATAAAAAGAAATGTACTGATACATGGTACAATGTGGATGAACCTCAAAAATATTATGCTAAGTTAAAGAAGCCAGACACAAAACGACACATTATATGATTGCATTTATATGAAATATCAAGAATAGGTAAATTCAGAGACAAAGCAGATCCGTGGTTGCCAAGGGCTGGGTGGAAGGGGGAATGAGGAGTAATCGATTAATGGTTATAGGCTTTTTGGGGGGGGTGATGAAAACGTTTTAGAACTAGATAGAGGTAGTGGGTGCACAACAATGTGAATGTACTCAATGTCATTTAATTGCTCACTTTAAAAGGATTAATTTTATGTTATGTGAATTTCACCTCAATTTAAAAAAGAAGAAAGGTATCTATAGAGATTTTGAAGCTAAAAAATTGTTTTATTCCCCAGATAAACTGCCTTCAGGGACAGGGAAATGAAGAGGATAATGCTGACAGTGGTTGTTTTTTATTGTGATTGAGGTAAAAGTTCAAATCAAGAATTGTGTTTTGTTACAAAAATGGTCTGACATTTAATCCTTCTGAACTAGATCTGTTAGGAAAAAACTCCAGAATCATCATTCAGCTGAGATGTAGGTGGCAGAACAATCAAACAAAAACCCTCCCCAAATCATCCAGCTAATATCCATTATCTTACAACATGGCTCTTGCAAACCACGGTCCTCAGGTTAATGGAGGAACTAATTTGATTTTCCTTTGTAGTTTCTTTCTCCTCGTCCTTTCATTCCACCCCTGTTCTCCCCCCTCATCCCACAGATGAACGGCCAGTTTCAGAGTCCACAAAACAGAGATAACTAAGTTCATCTGCGTATCATATCTTCTACATTCCCACCAATAAAGAAGAAATTAGACCTAAAGATAGTACATTATTTTAGGATTTAAGGGTTATCTCTCTTTCCTAAAGGGCAGATGGAATTGCCTTCAAACCTTAGGACACCATTTCCAAAAACTGACCTGGCTCTTCCCTCCACTTTTTTTTAAAAAAATTTATTTATTTTTGGCTGCATTGGGTCTTTGTTGTTGCGCACAGGCTTTCTCTAGTTGCAGGGAGTGGGGGCTACTCTTCGTTGCGGTGTGCAGGCTTCCCATTGCGGTGGCTTCTCTTGTTGTGGAGCACGGGATCTAGGCATGCAGGCGTCAGTAGTTGTGGCTTGCGGGCACTACAGTGCAGCCTCAGTAGTTGTGACACACGGGCTTAGTTGCTCTGCATCATGTGGGATCTTCCCGAACCAGGGCTCAAACCTGTGTCTCCTGCATTGGCAGGTGGATTCTTAACCACTGTGCCACCAGGGAAGCCCTTTCCTCCACTTTTAATCACCAAACATTCTCATCACATTCCCAGAACCACCGCAATTCTAGAATAAGTACTCATATGCTATATCTACCCAGCCCCCTCTGGCAAGACACCACCTTCTTAAACCTTGAAAGAACGGACTCATCTTTTCTTTACAGGTATGGAGGAAAAGTATCTTTGAGATAAATCAATAGTCTTAAATTCCAGAAGTAATAATAAATATCTTCCTGATACTCAACCAAAGGCCTTTATTCTGCAATGGAAGCCAATTAAGACCAGAAAGGTACTTATCCACCTTTCCAATGAGCGATCTTCCTCCAATGGAAGATTAAGTCCACTGGAAGACTGGATGAACTGGCTGGAAGTCAAGGGATCGATCACACAGCTTGGTGAGGCATGAAGTTGGTGAAACCCCTGATGCCATATTTTCCTCTGTGTCTACAGTGGGTTCCTGATACAAATGGATAATTTTCTGGCAGGAAGGTAAGAAGGTGGGAATGAGGAGCCAGGTCTTTGCATTTGCATCTGTATATATCATCAGGCTCATGTCTGAGTTTGTGTACCCAGCCCCCCTAGTTCTAACTTTCCTGCAATGAGGCCTAGTATCCTCCAAGTTTGGGGGTGGGGAGTTGACCTGAGAGAAACAAAGGCAGTGACTTGGGGTCTAATTTATTCCCAGTATATAAGAGAGAGAACACCAACACCAAGGACTGGAGAGGAGACATGAACTGGATGGCCTACAAAAACTCTTATCCTTCATCTCTAAATTCTCTAAAATATTAGCTAGCTTATCCCCACACCTAGGTCTCCCATATTCACCCCTCCTTACCACCAACAGCCTCAAATTTCACCTAAATCATAGTCATCTTCTCACCATCTCCAGACCAGTGAAGCCCATCTAATTTTCTCAAGTTCACCAGCACACAAAAAATGTCTTTAGGGAGTAGGGAAGAGAAGGGTGAGTGAAGCTCATCATTGGGGATCCTCAAAAGGGGTTAGGAAAGAGAAAAAGAAAAGGAGAAACACATTAGAAACATTGCTATTAGGACAACATTCAGCTGCTTTATCAGTGATTAACACTCCCTGGAGTGATAAATACTTTACTCAAATATAAACTAAGCAAGCAGAGGAGTTGATGGAAATGTAACTTACCCTGCTAAGCCCTCAGCTTCCTTCCTTCTCTCTTTCTTCCAAGTGAAGTAAATGCTTGATCTCCTCAGATCTACGTTGTGGCTGATTTGCAGCTGTCCCTTCATATCACTTTCCTTTGCAAACTGCTGAAATGCTGAGTCTCTGTGATAAGGTATGCCCTGCCAACCAGACAGACAACACTGAATTCTCCCTAACGAGGCAAATAAGGACCTGGCCCCCTGCCCTTGGACTTCTCTCTTTCTGACCTTCCTTCTCTGCCAGGAAGGCTCAGAACTCTGTCAACACTCCCAAACTCACCAAAGGCCAGGCAGGCTGAGGAAAGATGAAGCTTACTGCTTCCTGGACCTCTCTTACTAAGGCAGCATTTCTGCTCCCAGTCCACAGTGTCAGGAAAAAGCCCTTGGGATTAGTTCAGAAGTCAGTATTTGATTGGAAAAGGTAAACACTAGCCCAGAGGAACAGGAACCCCTAGAGTTCTAGATGTCAATCTAGACACAGGATGAGTTCTCCCAAGCCCCAAGTCCTTTTTAACGTAACAAACACTGCTCAAACACAACTCAACAGTGACCAATGTAGGTTTAAGTACAAATACGATACCCAGAAAAGGAGAATACAAATGGTCATTTAATGGTACAGAAAGAAATCAATTGGAGGGGAAACGTCCAGAATTAATTTGTAAAATTCAATTTCCCTGAAAGGAGAGCAAGGCACTTTCTGAGTGAATGTCATCAGGGGCATTCCACCTGTTTATTTTAAAAGAGGAATAAAATTTTCTGGAATATTAAAGTAAGCAAGACCAAAAACACACACTATTTCTAGGAAGAGAAAATAGAAAAGAACTCAAACATCTCATTCCTTCCTGTAATGGATGCTGATCCAGGGAATTTAATTCCACATTTCTAGCTCCTTTGCACTTAGAGCTATCAAGCTCCAGAACCTATCAGAGTTGTTAGTGCAGTGGTCCTATATGACTCTACGACCTGACGCTGCTTATATGTGGGCCCAGCTATGTCACTTACCTGCCTCTGTGAACATCAGCAAATTGGGGAACAGAACCACTTGCAATAAGGTCCTGGACCGTGGCAAATAAATCTATGCATGAACAGATGCAGAGAATGGATTCCAAAGGAACCCCAAAATGTAGAAAGCACAAACTACAAGCAGGGAAGGTGGAAGAAAAGTGTTAAGGATGCAAAAAAAACATTACATAACATTATGTAGAATAGCTGTGGACAAAGGAAAATCAGTTGCAACAGGCAAAAATCCTGAATAAAATAGGGGTAATTCATTTTAAGCAAAGGTTTCAGGCCAATTTCAAGTTTAACTGGCAGAAAATTGAAAGGTTTTGAGGTTTGTTAATGGCTGAACTGCAAAAGGTAAAAGACTCAGATTGTCTTTTCTAACTCAGAAGTGTCATCTTTGAATATAAAGGGAGATGATATATAGAAAAAAACTGACATTGAATAGTTTACATTTCACCATCATTACTACTGTTCTGGTAGACATTTAAATTTACAATTTAGAAAGATCTGAACTTTTCACAATTTGCATTCATCATGAGTTACATTAAAAAAAAAAACCTTTAAAAGTACTTCTATGGTTCGTTGTGAAACTAGTTAGAAGACAGACTAGAAAGAGCTTCCTATTCAACAAGTACAAAGGGGGCTTCCCTGGTGGCGCAGTAGTGAAGAATCCTCCTGCCAATGCAGGGGACACAGGTTCAAGCCCTGGTCTGGGAAGATCCCACATGCTGCGGAGCAACTAAGCCTGTGAGCCACAGCTACTGAGCCTGTGCTCTAGAGCCCGCGAGCCTAGAGCCCATGCTCCGCAAGAAGAGAAGCCACCGCAATGAGAAGCCCGCACACCGCAACGAGAAGCCCCCGCTCTCTGCAACTAGAGAAAGCCCGTGCACAGCAACAAAGACCCAACTCAGCCAAAAAGTAAGTAAAATAAATTAAAAAAAAAAAAAAGTAGGAAGGGATCTATGAGGCACTGGGTGATATTCTACCACTCTTCATGTATACCACTTTTTCTGAGTTCCATTCCTTCCTCTTATTTTCTTCTTAATTTTTGCCATTAACCCTAATTCTTCTGATTTGCTAATGATATTTTATGTTTACCCATGATTCCCATAAACACTATATAACCCTAGTAATGGACCTAAGGAACTAAAGAAGTTCCTGCTACCTGATATATTAGTTAAGCTCTTAATTTAGAGATGCATAGTTTTCACAGACCAATAACATCAAGAGAATATTTAAGGTATACAGTACATAATAACTGTAAAGGCAGCTCATGGACTGGGATGCAAGTTAATATTACAGCAAGCAGAAGCTGTAATGATCAACAATTGGAGTTCTGCTTGCTACCTTGAATTAGGCATGTATATATACTTCAAGTTAAATTAATGCTTTTTTTTTTAAGTCTTTATTGAATTTGTTACAGTATTGCTTCTGTTTTATGTTTTGGTTATTTTTTGGGCCGCGAGGCATGTGGGATCTTAACTCCCTGACCAGGGATCGAACCCACACCCTATGCATTGGAAGGCAAAGTCTTAACCACTGGACCACCAGGGAAGTCCCTAAATTAATGCTTTATAATGTGTATCATTATAATTATTGTTGAAAAATGTAATTAAAGTTGCTATACAATTATATTATTATAAAATGTTGAACAATATGCAAATTTCGCTCAATTTGCAAAATTCTATACTTATTTTGATTGTGACAAAGAACGAAAATGCAGTATTATTCTTTTCTTATTGTTAAAACTTAATAAATTCGAAATACTACTGTAACAAAATTCTAGACAATAACATTTTCTTTCAGTTAAAAGTTAAGTGAAACACTGATTTTAAATAACAGATTTAGGCCTATAATAGGCACCCAGAGTGCTCAGTTACTAATGCTCATGTAAAACAAGTATAAGCAAAGTAAAAAAAAAAGAAAAAAAAGGAAAAATTTATGAAGACAAGAATTTAATTCATCATATTACCATGAACTACCCATTAGATAATTTTCTCTGAATATCCCAATTCTACTAACAGGATTTTCTGATTTGCATGAGGTCAAATCAGACTACATCTTCCAAATAAAACCCAACACAGAGATAGGAGCAGCGGCCCATGCATGGAATTTATTGTGTGCTACTGTTTATAAAATACTCAAATAGTCCTGCACATGCATAATATTTCCAACTTAGAAAGGAGACCATACAGGGTGCACTTTCTGGCAAACAAACAATAGATGGTTCCGCTGCCTGGAGCTCTGAGTTGTATTCCAGGGCATGAGGGAAGCAGGCCACCAAAGTAAAGGGAAATACCAAACTACTGTGGCAATCAATACAGGTCAGTAATTGTGAAAAATTAGCACATGGTTCCATTTAGTCTAACCAAGCAGTTCTGTAACTATCAAAAGAAAATGTTCAACATGCAGTCTTGACTTTTATGCTTCCACTAACATCTGAATGACTGAACAGAACTGTTGCTTCTATGCTGCACTGCTTAATCAAAAACACTTCCAGAACATTTTAAAATTTCCTTTGCATCAAAACATAAAATGATAGGAAGCCAGCAGTAAATCACCCTGGTGGCTATTTAAGCAACTTGAGTACTCACAGTAAACTAAAATTTCTCATAACATCTAGGTAACCTATACATGTCGTACCTGTACATCATAGGTCTATATATTAAATATTTGCAAAATGAAAACATGCATACACAAAATACGTCAAGTTTTACAGACATGATTTGAATTAAAATTTACTTTGACAATGTACAAACTTCTTTTAAAGTACCTTAAATGAGTAATTCTGTAATTCTTCATAATTCTGAAATTTAGAGATTTTCTTCTTAAATCTCTGGGGTGTAAATCTCAAAAGATCTGGGCAAGAAAGATTCTAAATTAGTTTTTGGATTTGTGTACAAGTAAGAGAGTCTGCCTAGAAATAGGTTATGCATTCATAATTGAAAAATACCAAGACTATATTACAGAATTAGCCACATTTAGGAACTACAGACCTGAGGTCAGCATTTTGTATAAATGCCAACTGGGTTTCTCAGCATTTTGCCCATAATTCAAAACACAGCTTAGTAACCTCGGAAATGTATTTTAAGACCATGCTAACTCATCCTTTAAAGACATTTCATGGGGGAAAAAAAAAGTCCACATTATCTCTTAGGATTGTATTTGAAGTTATGGTTGAAAAACAAAATCTAATTCTACTGAGGGGAAAAAGAAATCTCATTTGTAAACTTAAATGTGTGAACCACAAGCATAAATGGAGGTGTAGTTGCCCTCCACTGGAAATTGCCCCAAGCCCCTTGCTCACTGCTCTCCACCTTGGCAGCGATGACCCAATCTTATCAGATAGCACAACATGTCCCAGGGCCCTCAAGCCTCCATCCAGGAAGGGGGCTGGGGTCTCAAAAGCACAATGGTTTCTCCAGAGGGACTGTGACATTTACAGTCAGCTTGACCGACCCCTCCAGCTCCTCGGGTGATCTGTCCATTTGGGGCCCGAGCTGTGAGAGTCCCTGGGAAGCCGTGGGTCACTGGGCACCATGGTTGCCAGTCCCGTGGTTCTCAGTGGCATGTGCGGTGTTCAGAGAATTGAAACCATCTTGCTGTACAGCATCTTTCCGGGGTGGCATTCTCTCATTGATCCTATCCAAACCCTTTGCCTCTTCAAAACTGCAGATTCTATGTGGTGGAGAGAATCCTCGTATTGCTTAACAAAATGCAAATTTGATACGTCAGTAATTGAAAAACATTTCTGAGATTTCAAAAACATAATTAATGATTTTTAAGAAGAAAGAAATTAGTTGTACATAGCAACATTTAAATCTTACTTTAACTGAAGCCTATCCCCATTCTAGATTTCCCCTTAAAAATGTGAAATGTTTAAACCTAAATATAAACATGACAGCTTCATAGACGACAAGTGTTACATAGCCTTAAAAAAAACACACACACAAAAATAATCCTCCCCTGCCCCCAAGACCTCCAGGCAATGGTCTCAGGGTCTCAACCTGACTTCTACTACATCAATTATCTCCTACCTCAGGCCCTAAGATCACCAGTGACTATCACAGTAAGGCAGCAACAAGAGTAGGGGCAAGTGAGGAGGCTAAACAAGGTTAATCCTCAACATACAAATCTGTACCAAGAGCGTGGGAGAAGAAAAGAAAGTTAAAATTTAGCAGATCAGAACTACCTTGGAGGTCAAGGTATTATCGCCCCATTACCACCAATATGAAATGAAAAAGGTAGGAAATGCCTCCAGGAGTTAGATCTGTGTTCAGCAGATTGTAAAACGTATTTATAGTTCCATATTTTAGGAGATGTTTTCCTTAATTCACTGGCCATTCACTGCCTGTTCTTTGGAAACCCAAATCAAAATAAACGGCAATCCTCCTCCAATTGTTATGGTTTCTCATTCACTTCATCTGGAGTGATGTATCCTCTATTATTAAAATGTACATTAAAAAAATTTCCATACTATTGGTTATAATTTGGTTGCTTTAATATGCAATCCCTGGGACTCAGAGTCTGTGCATGTGAACCAAGTAAGGGGTTGGGGCAGCAAAGCTTTCAGCAACGTGGAATACCAACCCAATACATGATATACGCGATGTAATATTATCAGCAAACACTAGCCCAGACTGCAGCACAAAATCACAGTGACAACTCTGCACTCTCAGGTGAATTACTGAAAATGAGTATGTCATTTTTATATCATGAGTATACCAAACCTACATCTAGAGAGGATTGCACTTCAGAATTTAAAAATCTGAGTAGCACAGAATCATGCAAAATATGGAACAGATCTTTATTTGCAACTGTAAATGCTATAATATTATACCATAACATGCTGTACTCTAAAGAATTCTGGAACATTAAATGCTGGTCGCATTACTATACTAGAAAAGGGAAAAAACCAAATTGTCACTATGGAACTCAGTCCTTTTGATTTAAAAAGAAGAAGAAGAAAAAGATATGACTGTTAAACTTGATGAGTCAGTGAGTCTGATTCATCTTGGACTGTGCAAGCTAGAAGTAAGACACACCCACAGGACATTCACTGATGCCCACCCACACACCACAGATCTCTGCCCAGTGCAAGGACTCTGATCGTACCTTTTTCAGCCTCAATAGCCTCAACTGTGGCTGTACAGAAGTGAGCAGAGGCATGCAAAATGAATGAGAGAGATGAGAAGGGTCATATCGTACAGCAGAAAAGGCAATGATTACTTAAAATATAACAGTACCCCATACTACATTATCATTTACAATTTAACATATATAGTACCCGTATTAGAGAGCCCCATCCAATCCCCCAATTCCTGACACAGCACAGTTTACACACAGCACTAAGACACCATCGCTCAGAGCACAGAACACATAGACCTATTGTAAACACAGACACCTCAGCATCCATGCAAATGCACACTAGTATTAATTACCCATCTTGAATTCAGTATTTTGATGACGTTAGAATTTTCCAACATGTTTATTATGTCACATCCATCACAATCACAAGGAAATTCTCTAGAGTGAAATTATGATGGTAGAATTGCAGTAGAGCAAACAGAATGAGATTCTTTTCTTTCATGTCTAACTTATCACCAGTTGGTCCCCTAAGATACAAACTAGAAGGGGTCAGCAATGCTTTTCCTGTCACTTCTAATTCATAGGGCAAAGCATAAGCTGCAAAAGTTGGTATGGCTACAATGAAATTTATGGTCAGTAAACTTGGTGAATTACTCTAATTAGAACAGTTCCATAGTGCTGTCCTCTGTGGGTAATCTAAAAGGACTCCTCTTATCTACTAGAAACGTCCTTTCTATTATAACTGGTGTTCCAAATATCTAAAGATATCTAAAGATATCAACATGTAACATATATAAAAATCCATTTATGTTCAGTGTATCACGAACTCAAATCTACCTCAGTTACTAACAGCCTCAAGTGACAATAAGAAGGCTACTGAGCATGTTTTCGAGCCCATCTACCAACTAGAGAGGAATCAAGAGATAGAACTGAGGTCTTACAGGCAATAAATCCTGTTCATTTCATGATATGGACATACATATAGGTCATATAAATGAGAAATACATTCTTGGTATAGCTTGTCTCTGGCCCATTTAGAGAATTGCAACATATTTAGTCATACATATTTTTGTAGTCAAAGATTCTTTTGGTTCATTTCTGGGTTCAAACTGTATAAAGCACTCACACTGAGGACCAGGACCAAAGATTGCAGAGGACATTATTGCCTGATAATACTGCCAAGTCTCAATTCTTACTTTACCCAAAGTGCACAAATTCATACTATTGATAATGTTCCATCCCTTCTACTTTGCTTCTTCAATGATAAGGCCAATTAGAATAATTATTCCTAAAATGAACTTTTAGCAGTACACATGATTTAGAAATAATAAAATTTATCCAAAGCAGTTATTAATGTGAAAGGACACTGATGAATCTAAGGAATTAAAGAAGGCTAAATTAGATGTTTGTAATCTCAATCAGATAGTAAAGTGGGGACCCCCAAAAAAGGAGCATAAACACTGAATAAAGGAAGAATTAATTTTTCTCAACTGTTAAATCATATTACAAATTAAAGCAGATATACTTATTGTATACCCACTGTACTTATTTAAATCACCATTTAAAAAATCTAGCCCTGTACACTTGGAAAATACTCTTGGAATTTGTCCAGACAGAAAACTGGGATAAATGACCCACCTCTACTGGATCAGCCCTGGAATTCCTATTCTTCAAAACATGGACTATTTTCTTTATAATTTAGAAATTAAATAGGGAAAAATAAAATGCCTATCAGAATCTATGTTTTAAAGAGCTTGTGGTAACAGAAGTGATTTTATATGAGATATTTCATAATTTGTATTTTATATATAGTAATAAATTAAAAATAAAAAACTGATTATCACTGTAAGAATTAGTATCTATTTTAGTATGTCAATAGTTTTAAAGTCTATAAAAATTTTTTTCAAATTATGAAAATGACAATACACTTCTGGGGGCTTTTAATTTTATATGCATTTTCTAGGTCAATTTATATTCTCTGCTCTTTCCCAAGGCCTCTAAATGCTCCTAAATGCTTTTTAGGACACAAAATGTACATCACACTCAAAATTGCATACCATGTTAAGTTTGAATGCTTAGAATTCAAAGAAGATCATTTGAAGCTTACATATTAAGCTGGAAAGAAAGAGATCTGATAATTGCAAAATTCTATCTGAAAAGCACTATTTTTCCTCAATTTTTTTCAGTTTTATGGGGCATCTTGACATGACCTTACTAAGTTTGAGTGTAATGCTGTTTCAAACTGTGTTCCTCAATACTACGCAGGATAAGTGATCAAGAGGAATTGACCTTACTATAATATAGATGGCCACATATTTTCTCATATAGGTCCTCATGAAGGTAGCATTATAACGGCTAGCTCCCAATCAAACTTCCAAGAAGAAAATGCACATAAAATATGATTATCAAATCCTACTCCAACAGAGTTATGCAGTTTGTAAAAACACTTGAGAAATATCATAAATTAACTGTAAAGTTATTGATGAGACAATTTCTATTTTCTGACAATAGGACGGAGGTCTTAGAATTTTATAACTTTCTTTTTGCAATACTTAGCTCTCAGGTATTCACGTCAGGGGTCATGTCTACTAAAATTTTAAATGTTACATAAATTTTTAAA
The DNA here is from genome assembly GCF_003676395.1 of Aethalodelphis obliquidens. Classification (NCBI taxonomy): domain Eukaryota; kingdom Metazoa; phylum Chordata; class Mammalia; order Artiodactyla; family Delphinidae; genus Aethalodelphis; species Aethalodelphis obliquidens. Next base: position 11,477,815 of record NW_020837981.1, on the reverse strand, counting down.
AATCACATGGGTGATCATACTTCTGTATGAGTTTTGTTATTTGTTTCAAAATGGGTTTGTCTTATGATAGAGAAATCACTTCAACCAAATGTAAACCACACGATCAAGATCCATTGCTGGCAGAGCTAGGGAGCTATCTAGTTTCCCAAATCGGACCCCTTAAGCTCAGCACCATCCAGTAACTCACTCTACGCCGGGAATAGACAGTCCCTTCAGTAAAGCTGTCTTTCAATCCTTCCCTGCAGTTGGGGGTGATTTCAAAGTTGGAAGACTGAGCTTCAGGCTGCATGCAAATTAAGAATAAATAGATGTGCTGAGCTCTCAACAAAGCATGTAATTAGCAGGCACTAATTGCAAAATCTGAAAGAAAGGTTCGCTGTGGATACAACATAAAAGTAACAAAATATCCAAGGATAACTGAGAGATGACCGTAGTTTAGATTTACTTAAGTGTGAGACCCTTTAGGTTTTCTTTTCCTTTTCTGAACAAACAGGAGGAAGGATATGGCATTTTTCAAGTTATTAAAATTCATCCTTTTCTATTAACATTCTTGCTAGTTTTATTGAATGTTTAAGGTCTTCTTAATTTGTTTTAATGAAATTATTTTTTGCTCATTTTCCTAATGTTTACAAGATAATAAGAAAAATGAAGGGCAAGAAATATAAAGAAAATCAGAGCAGATTTTTTTTAAATCAATAAAAGAAACCTCATTCAAAATGAAAATTTAAAGATATAATTTCAAAACATACTTATATATCTCACATATACCAGTAGTGGTAGCAGACAACACAATAACATATAAATAGAACATGTATAGGCTACAAGTAGAAATTATTTATCTACAGAAAAATTCTTTTTATTTATTTAAGCATTTATTATGAGACCGAGTGAAATGAAATTGTGAAAAGTCAATCTAATTTAAATTTATTCAAAATTTAAAATTAAAATTTCCTATTTTTTTGCCTTAAAAATTTGACTAATTACAACACCAAACATGACTGAGAAGACATCAGATCTGTTGCTTCCTGTTTTAATACAACAATGACCCTTGGAGGGCTGTCAAAAGTGACTACAATAAAACATAAATTAAGGCTTTACATATCACATTTTCTGCTTTCCAACCACAAGGGAAAGAAATCTAGACTTTCAGTTATTGGGTATAGTCTATAACATTCACATCACTTTCTTCTATTTAATCTGTAATGGGCTTTCAAAAAGTTAACCCAGTATTTACACAAATACTTACTCCAAAAAAACTTAAGATTTTTTTTTAAATATAAAATATTCAATGAGCCAGATTACAGGAATGCTTTACGTATAATTCTTTTTATTTTCATGCAAAATAAAGGCACACTTAATAACACCCTTTCAATTTTGACTTACAGGATTTAAATTCCACCCCTTATAACAATGACTTAATATCTAACGTTACATTCATGTTGAGAATGCACAAAGTACAGCAACAATGCAGCAAACCTCAAAACAAGGTGCTACAAAGTTGCTTCTACATCAAGACAGACAAGTGTCTGATAGAGTAATTTAACTTAACATACTTTTACAGACATACAGCTAACCTAAAGAGAGACAGACAGATTTAGGAAAGCAGCTACATCTGCAGAGGAAGGAAACAGCGTGTTACAGACAGTCAATTATACATAGAACATTTGACAAACACCACAGAAAACAAACTTTGGCATCATTTACCAGGGTACAAAACCTTGCACAAATGTTTTGGCAAGTGAAGTGCATAAGTAATGTTCTGGGGCTCAAGCAGATTGTTAATTCTAAAATTAACATCTGAAAATGTAAGCACAGTCTAATACAATTACATAAATTAGAAAGATAAAAAAATAAGAAACTTGGAATTACATTTCCATTTAAGTAATATGGATATCCTTGATTCACATTCTGAAACTGAAGCTTTAAAAAGAAAATGGTGCATTAGACAAACGAATAAATAATTTCAGACATTATGATATGAGTTATTCCCATATCATTTCATGAAAAGCTGAGAGACCGATCATTATTTTCAATTGAAAGGAATACCCATTTTATCATTTTCTGGCCTGGTCAGGTTATTAATCAGACACTACCTATCATATAGTATTCTGCTTGTATCAGCTGCTGAGACAAGAACTAAAAAGCAGAAAGAAATCCCTGCATGCATTATGTGTATTGTTAGCAAAAGAGTGAGGTGTGCCCCAGTCCATGTGAGGCACAGCAAGTTGCATAACATCATTACCACTTTGCAGGGTCTGCCGTCCTCCAGCTAACACTCCACTAGGCAACATCCCTGTGGGAGTCAGGCCCTTGAGTGTCAGCACACTTTCACTCTCCTCCCTATAGCAGAGAGATATAACAAAGATCAGAGACTTCCAACAAGTACTTAGGTTAAAAGAGGGGATGGGGCCCAGATGCAGGCCATGTATGTAACTTATGACATTCATTGCTATTACCATATTTTCCTCAATTCCAAGATATACATTTTTCCACGTTCTAAATGTTTCAGATATGAGGGTATGCCGTACAACTGAGACATATATTGTTCTTCCTGAAAAGCTTTATTAAATATGTGGTGAGATTCATCACCAATGGGTATCATAATATTGATAAAATATGGTATTTCATGTCTGATATAAGCAGTTTTGCAAACAAATTTTTAAGGACTAACCCATTCATGTGCACCCTTAAACCTGGTCTTCCTGAATTAACCCCAGGAAGACAATTTGTGACTCCAGCAAAAAGGACTTCCTTTATAGATGAGCAAGTTCATCAGTCTAAAATGTGCCCCCTCCTCCTTATTATGCTCTAATTTTAAGGTGTAGATCTAATACTTTCATCACAGAAGGACAAGAGATGCCAAAGGTGAACAATAATAATCACAAGGGTCAAAAATACTAGTTTCAAAGGGACCTGTGTTCCCCTCTTCAACATGTAAGTATACAACTTCTTTATAGAAAGAATGCTACTATATTGCTTTTAGATATCAAACAGGACACCGCTTATAATAAAGTATAATAAAAGTGATTTCTGTAAAACAAATCATTGGGAAAATATATCATTACCTGAGAACAGAGAAGACCCTTGCCATCTTGCCAATTGCTCGAATTTTGTTTCTTATGATTTCTTTCCGGGCTGCAGCTGAACCTACTTTCAATGGAATAAATAGAAAGAAAGACTCAAGTTTAGGGCATCCATACTTGTACCATTCTATTAGCCTGCTTCACTCTCATCTGAACCAACACCAAGCCCCTCGCCACCAGCTCACATGGAAGAAACTAGATGAACTCATGCCAAAAAGCTTCTCTTTCAATGTTTAGCTCAGCACTGATCTAATACTGGGATCTGACACAGATACAACTGAAAAGTAATCAGCCAACTTTATCACTCTCACACTACTGACTAACCAGTAAAACAGCAATGGGAAAGAAACTAGAGTCCAACCTGTATCACAAGCCAGAGGACAAAAAAATGGTAACAATTCTACAGTCATTGTTTAATTCTCATGAGAGCCTATGGCATGCAGACTAACAGACTAGAACTGGTCATAACCTTTAGACTTCTGTTTGATTATCATAAAAGCCTTTGACATGCAGGCTGGAAATATCCCATCATACTATGACAAAAGAAGCTTCCTTGCTCAAAGTTGGTCCGAAAACAGTGATATGAAGCGACTACTGGGCAGGTGACCCAGAACGAGGGACCATAGCAGCATTTCAACAATGTACATCTCAACCTCATGGACTAAGTGTCCTCTAAGGTCATGCAAATATATACAAGCTTTTACATCCCTAGGTGAGTATGACACAAGGAGAGTGAGCAATGAGAAAAGACTCCCCCAAAAACATGGCTAAAGAATCACTAATGCTTCATCTCGAAATGGTTAGCTGCACTGCCTATCACTGATACAGAAGAGAATATATCAAAATAACTGAATCTTTGCCTGAATAAAGACTCAGAGGTTGTTATCTTCCTTCCCTTGGCCTCCAGAAAGAACAACAACAATCTCAGTCCTGTTATCTCATATACAGCAACTAGAATCACTCTGGACCCAAGAGTGTGGTTCCTTAGAACTGTGCTTCAACATGATGAAAACAAACATATGGAAGCACCGTGGTTGAGGAGAAGGTTAAGGAAAGGCTAAAGACACTAGACCAAAAGGGGCCTTAGGTACACAGAGGTCTGAACAACCAAAAGTCTTTTGGGCTAGAGCATCTTATTTAAAATTCAAGCATCTTATTTAAAATATAATTAAAAACTAAGATGATGACTGGACCTTACTGCAAGGAAACAGAAAAAGAGATCCAATTTCAAAGATGAAAACAAAAGACATATTTTAGAGAAAATAGGCTCCACAACCATGTTTATGATGCTCTAAGTGTAATATTATGAGTGCTGAAGCTATAGCTTTTACAAATCCAAAACTGTGTAGGTCCATGGTACTACACAGGTATTTCTAAGATGCCAAAAAAATTACTTAAAATCTCAAAATCATAGAATATTGGAATCTGAAGACATTAGAGATACTGCAAAGTTCAATTTCCTCATTTTATAGACAAAGAAACTAACTTTACTAAGTGTCTTGTCCAAGGACATAGGGTAAGTCTGATTCTCTTCAAATAAATTAATATATTTTGTTTTAAAATTGACAGAATTTTTGAAATAGCCAGACTGGGGGAGAGGAGTACAGAGATGGGGGAGGATGGCTGTAATGAGATACATTCACATTTTCAGCCTTAATTTATATATCTATAAAACTGAATGATATGTAAACTATACTGATTTCAAATTAAAAATTCACTGGAATATAAAAACACTTTACAAATCAGGATTTTAAATCAGTCTACAAACACATCATGCATAATATTAAAGTAAATGTCCACAGTAAAATTACTTTGGGGAATCAGACAGACAATCAAACACCCCTAGTCATGCAGGGAAAAGTACAAAACATTACAAATAAGCAAAAGAATGAAATTTTAAAACAAGAGGAATGAAAAAGAGGGAAAAATATTTCCATGCACAGAAAGACAGATATCTTGGAATATGACTTCTAAAAACATCAAATTCTAACTTAGATAAAACTTAAACTAAATTTGCACAAGGCCCAAGAGGACTCTACATAAGTATACTTAATGAATACACAAACTTACATGGACATGAGAATAACTTATGAAGTCATATTTCAAAACAATGTTACTCTGTCTGGTCTGTACCTTTTTTATTGCCATATATGAGCCGTTCTTCAGATGGAGAGTCCAGAAAAAAGGAAGTGAATGATGGAGAAAAGGTGGTTGAGACAAATAAAAAGATAGAGATTTAACTTGGCAGTGGTACTGAAGAATGAATGTAGAAAGAAAGGGAGAAAAATGAAGGTCCTCATATTTGAAATTTGAAAAATGTAGTACTGTAAGATCTGGCAAATAAAGGAGGGATGCCACTGGGTAGAGCTCTAAAGGAAAGATTTCTTAAAAGATATGTGTTCAGAAGAAATTATGGACAGAATGACTATAATATTTGATGAAAGTAGACAAATTAGGGACAGAAAAAAACACGTGAAAACACATAAGACTGATAAAAGACTGTGCTAACAACAATCGCACATTTATATTAATACCCTTAAGGAAATGTGTCACCCATGGAAGTATGTTAAGTGAAAGGTAATGACACAAATGAGATACAAACTCATGTGGTTCTTCAAGGACACCAACATCTGCAAAATCTGTAGCATACACAGAGAAATGTAGGTAACTTTATAAACTACCTCAGTGGAAAACCTTACCCACTCCCAATAAAGGAAAGGCTAAGCCTCCCACACTCCATAATAACAAGAGCACACAATTTCTTGAATCAGAATTGTGGAACTTTTGCACATACTCAGGATCAACAGTATGTGCTGTCTGTTCCCAGTCCAATCTGGGAGTTTTAGGGACATCTTTTTGCACAAATAGCAACAGATTGTTTCAAAGCAAGTAATAGCTCTTAGAGTAGGCAGCATAGATGTCTCATTTGAGCTTTCCATTCTAATGCTGAGATACATGATTCCATTATAGGAAATGCAAAGTTTTAGTTTAGTAAAACTATAACACATATGGATTATGTATTTCCTTTACCAAACTCAAGACAAAAGATAAATAACTGAAAGAAACAGTATGCATTCTAAATATCATAGAAATCAGTGTTCAGAAATTCCCTTTAATGATTACATAACACCTCTAAAAGGAACACTATGTGCATTTACACATGCAATATGTTAATGCAAATTTTTGCCTTTAAAAATAAACCCACATGGACATTAAACAATACAGAATACCAAAGGCCATCACTTAAGAAGAAAGAGAGTCTTATTCCTTTAGCCAATTTCAGCCTTGAATATGCAAAATCTACTCTTTCCTTCCTCCCAGTGGGAAATGTCCAATCCTGTTCTTTCCCTTCCCCCACAGAAAAGCTAAACCCTTATTGTGTCTCCACAGCAATCCCCAACCCAACAAGTTTTCTTTCTAAGTCAGATTTCTTCCCAGGCCCAGTCCATAACATGGTTCCACTGCTGAGTAGGAAAAGGGGAAGGAGAGGAGAGAAGGTATGCTATCATGCTCAAAGGAAAGAAGAAAAGACAGGGTTAAGGGGAAGAAATAAGGGAATATGTGTAAGAAAGGGAAACAAATGTAGTTCTAGTAGCTCTTTTCCCTATCCCATCCTAGTATCTATCCTAAACTCCTCCCCTTTCCTCCATTCCTCAAGGTTCTTTCTCCCCCAAGCCACTCTCATTACTTGATGCAAACTCCCATACCTATATTCAAAAAATTTTCTTGGGCTTCCCTGGTGGCTCAGTGGTCGAGAGTCCGTCTGCCGATGCAGGGGACATGGGTTCGTGCCCCGGTCCAGGAAGATCCCACATGCCGCGGAGAGGCTGGGCCCATGAGCCATGGCCACTGAGCCTGCGCGTCCGGAGCCTGTGCTCCGCAACGGGAGAGGCCACAACAGTGAGAGGTCCGCGTACCGCAAAAAAAAAAAAAAAAAAAAATTTCTTGGCGTCCCTGCTCTTAATACTTGGTAGTGTAAGGGTGAATAAATGTGGAGTAATTGCACCTGCCATGTTGGCAGTGAAGGGAGATCTATTTCTAGTATTCAAAGATGGAACTCAGTGTATTTTCCCGTAGAAACATTGTCATAATTTTTTAAATTACTTAAAGAGTGGGAAAGAATTTTCATCCTCTCTATTCCCTCAATCTATGGAAGAGAAGATTTTGAGAAGTTGGGTGACTTTCCCAAGATTACACAGCTAGTATAATGGTAGCACCAAGACACCTGAACCACTGATCCTTTTCACTAAACTACAGTGCCTCTTTAATGATCAAATTTGATTCATCTCTGGAGTGTAAGAATGATATAACAAGTTGATAAATAAGCATAATTTATCATTAATAGGAAAAATGTTGATAAAATACATAAAATCTCATTAGAAGGAATATAATAAAATTTTATATTTACTTCTGGTTGAATTCCCAAAAATGATTCAGTATCTATCTTCTTATAAATCATCAGTATCTAAACCAAGTACTATATTAGACTTAACAAGGAAACTTTTTTCCCTTTTTACTATGGAAAGAGGACTAAAGCATCACCTATCACTACTTCTATTTAACACTATTAACAATACTGATACAATTTTTTTTTTTTTCGGTATGCGGGCCTCTCTCACGTTGTGGCCTCTCCTGTTGCGGAACACAGGCTCCGGACGCTCAGGCTCAGCAGCCATGGCTCACGGGCCCAGCCGCTCCGCGGCATGTGGGATCTTCCTGGACCGGGGCACGAACCCGTGTCCCCTGCATCAGCAGGCGGACTCTTGACCACTGCATCACCAGGGAAGCCCAGATACAAAATTTTTGAAGAAAAAGAAATAAAAGGTAAAAATGTAGAAAATAAACAATATCAGCCTTATGCAAATGACATATTTTTTAAAGTGAAGGAAAACAAAAATTACCGTAGGAAGTAATTCTGCTGATCCAACTTGTTGAACATAAGATAAACCCACAAACATATAATTCCTTTATACAGTCAGAAAATATAAGAGAGATACCAGTTGCAATAGTAATAAGAACATAAAACACTGAAATATTAATTTAACTTGGTAATAACAGATTTTTCCCAAAGAAAAACTATATAATTTTAAATAATTATATATTAAATATATTAAAAGGAGTAATTATAGTAAATGAACTAATTATATAGAGCAAGAGATTTTGATCTTAGTTTAGAAAATTAAATATTATTTTTTAAAAACTTCCTAGATTAAGATATAGATTTAATGTAACACCAATTAAAACTCCTACTAGATAGTTCACAGAATTTGACAAATTAACAGAAAACTCTATTGAAAAAATTAGTGGAACATGTACAAAAATGATTTCATTATATTATTGATCATTACATCAGTACCTATAACATTATGAAGTAGGAACTATTATCTTCATTTTGAAGATAAAAAAACTGAGGCTCAGAAAGGTTAAGTAACTTGCCCGAGGTCACATAGCCATTATGAGGAACTAGAATCTGAACCCAGAACTAGTCTTACAACAGTGATTGCAGAACATGGAAAATAAATATTTAGTTAAAACTATTTAAAAATTTTATGGAAAAGACAGATATGATGAAATATGTTAGAACTAAAAGCGTCTACAAAATATCATAGAGAATTAAAATAAGGAAAAATTAATATTATTCATTGAATCTTATTATCCAAACAAAAAAAGAACTGATATAATTTATTTCAATGAACAAAACTATAAACCAGAGTAAAAGCACATCCCTGCCTGCCACCAACAGATGGCACTAGCAGACACTTGTATATAGTCACTTTGTGCTTTCAACAAATGGACTTAAAATTGTGGTTAAGAATCAAACCTGTTGGTAAGTAGAGAAATTTCTAAACAGTTTTTACTCAGATTTTACTTGTTAAATGGTCACTTGATAGGGACAGTTTACATAGTTGGGAAAGCAGATAGTAATTTCTCCCTTAGCATCATGAGAATTCAAAGAAATGTAAATTAAACCAACTGTAATTTATAGCCACCAAGCAAAATAAGTAAAAACAACCAAAACCCAATTAGGTGGGCCTGTGAAGAAATACAGGTCTATAGATTCATTGCTAGAAACACTTCATATTGGTCCAATTTTTATGCAAAGTAATCTGGCAGTTCATAGCTAAAATAATGAAGCTAAAACTCTTCATTCTCTTTAACTCTGTAATTCTCTTCAAGAAATTTATTCCAAGAAGGAAAATTAAAACTATTGTATGAATGTTTATTGCATGCTATTCATAATAAAGATAATTTAAAGCAACCCAAATGCCAAACAATATAATACTAACTACAAAGATTATGGTATATTGATATACTTAGAAATATGTAGGTATCGAATTTTACCAATATGTAGACCATGTTTAATACATGGAAACATTTATATGCGAATTAAAACTATGAAAAGTATGCTGCAACAAAGATGTGAGGGGCATATGGAAGGGAATAAAGAGTTTTCAGCTTACAAACTGTTTATGTTTTTGTTCATTCAGTTAATTAATATAAATATTTAAATTTAAGTTCTAAATAAAAACTTCAGAACATAAAAATAAAAGTAATTTTGTTTCTATTGTATTAGTTTATACTATAAATGTGCATTAGGTACATAGGCTGGTTGGCTTACATAAGAACTAACAACCATGTATAACTTTGTATGGAAAAAATGCTTGTTGAATTTTAAACTAAACTAACAAGTGGTCTCTTAGAACATAACCACTCATAAATTGAGAACAGCTTACTTTGAGTTTTCAAAGGAAGAAGTGACAACGGCATTGGGTATTCAGGTATGTTTCTGATGCACTAAGAATACAGTACCAAGGAAAAAAAAGCATTTTTATCCTCCCTTCTCTAAGTAGTGTCCATATTCATGAAGAACCACATTCTATTAGCACTTCAATTTTCCTTTCCTTCTGTTCTTTCTTCCAGATTTCCCCTTTCCCTAAATTCATTTTCTTCCCCATACCAACAGAAAAAAAAAATTACTAAAATGATTTTAAAATCTTAAAATAAATAATATCTGAAAAACTGACTTGTCACTTATCAAATAGCATAGCCATTTGAGAGCAATGACTATATTTTACAAGAGTATATTAAAGCTGGGCAGTTACAAGATTCTATTTCACAATAAAAAACAGTAAAATGAATAGTCATACCATCAAACTGGTCTTCTCCTTCAGTCATAAGTTCATCATCAGAGCAAATACTCAGAACATTTACCAACATTTCTGTCACTATTAAAAAAAAAAGTTACACATTAGTTTATCATATTCAACTATCTATATGTATACAGGGCAACTATTTATACAAATGATCCAAGAAGACGAACATATTCTGATAGCAGAAATGACGGAATTAAAAGCTATGAGGGCTTTTAAAATGAAAGAAATTAAGTGGCTAACGAGCCTGAGAGATTCTTTATGGAATAAGTTTTCAGGTCTCTCAGGAAAAAAAAAAAATGAAGCCCCCACAGGGCTAAGAACAGGGATGAATAACATCTAAATACATACATTTAAATTCTTCATTTATGGATACAGCATTAAGGAGTAAGAAAGGGACCTCCCTGGTGGTCCAGCGGTTAAGACTCCGTGCTCCCAATGCAGGGGGCCTGGGTTCGATCCCCAGTCAGGGAACTAGATCCCGCATGCTGCAACTAAGACCCGGCACGGCCAAGTAAATAAATACATATTTAAAAAAAAAAAAAAAAAGGAGTAAGAAAAAACCATGGCACAGTTCCACTGTTTCAAAAAGTTTCAGGATTCAATCTTTTAAAAACTGGCTCCAGCAATTCCCCTGAAACTTAATTCCTAAGACTACTAATGACTATCTAACAACTGGAACCCATGGTTCTTTCTTAGGTTTAATTCTCCTTCACCGTTCTATATATTTTTTTGCCTTCTCTTTTCCCTTGGTTTCCAGGATTCTACTCTTCTGTTTTTTCTACCTTTCAGACTATTTTTCCCACAAATTTGGACATTCTCAAGATTCTCTCTGCAGTCCTGTTGTTTTTATATGTTCAATCTCTTGGTGATTCCATCCATTATTATATATTTTCAACTACCACCTTTTGAAGATGATTCCAAACTCTTTATTGCCAGTCTCGACCTCTCCTTCAATCTCTAGATTTCCCTGCTGGTTTTACTGCCAACTGTCTCAGACTATTTGTATATCGTCTGTTTCCCCTACTAAAATGAAAGCTTCATGAGTGCAGGGTGCTGTTCTGTTTACTACTGCATCCCCAGAGCCTGGTACTATGCCAGGCACATGAGAGGCATACAGTAAATATTTGACAAATGAGTAAATAAAAAAATTAAAGGTATAAGCAAATTTCAATTAATCATAAAAACGCCTATTGAATATTAGCCCCTGGATGTCCTGATGGCACCTTGAAATGAACACATTCAAACAAAATTCAATACTGCCCCTATTATTTCCCCTATAGTATATTAATAGCACACCACATGTCAGGCACTGTGCTCAAGTTCTGGGATTCAGATATAAAAGGTCCAGTCTCTACCCTGTAAAAGCTTACTAACTACTAAGGATAAATAGTTATATATATACATATTATATCACAAAAAAGTGATGAGCACTATGCTGAAAGTACGCAGAGTTATGCACAAGATCTGCTGAAGAAAAGAAGGCTTTTGGGACTTCCCTGGTGGAGCAGCAGTTAAGAATCCGTCTGCCAATGCAGGGGACACAATTTTGATCCCTGGTCCAGGAAGATCCCACATGTCACAGAGCAATTAAGCCTGTGTGCCACAACTACTGAGCCTGCACTCTAGAGCCTGCAAGCCACAACTACTGAGCCCGCATGCCATGACTACTGAAGCTCACGCACCTAGAGCCCGTGCTGTGCAACAAGAGAAACCACCACAATGAGAAGCCCGCACACCGCAACGAAGAGTAGCCCTCGCTCACTGCAACCAGAGAAAGCCCACGTGCAGCAATGAAGACCCAACGCAGCCAAAAATAAATAAATAAATTTATTTAAAAAAAACAAAAGAAGGCTTTTGGTAGAGGAATCATGAAGTAGAAATTTGCCAGGTGGAGAGGGTAGATAAAGCACTCTAAACAGAAGTTAGAAAAACTATGAAGAAGTCATATAGATCAGTGGAATAAAATTGAGTCCAGAAATAAAACCTCACATTTAAGGTCAACTGATTTTCAACAAGGGTGCCAAAACAGTTCACTGGGGAAAGAATAGTCTTTTCAACAAATGGTGCTAGGACAACTGGATATCCACATACAAAAGAATGAAGTTGGACCCCCACTTCACACCACACACACACACACACACACACACACACACACACTAAGTCAAAAAGGATCAAAGACCTAAAAGTAAGAGCTAAAACTATAAAGTTTTTAGAAGAAAACATAGGAGTAAATCTTCATGAGCTTGGCAATGGTTTCTTAAATGTGACACCAAAGCACAAGCAACAAAAGAAAAAATAAAGAGGACTTCATCAAAATTAAAAACTCTTGTGCTTCAAAGAATATCACCAAGAAAGTGAAAAGACAATGTCACAGAACAGGAGAAAACATTTGCAAATCGTATATCTGATAAGGGACTTGCCTCTATAATATACAAATAACTCTTACAACTCAATAGTAAAAAGACAAATAATCCTTTTAAAAATGAATCCATTTAGAAATAAACATTTCTTCAAATAAGATATGCAAATGTCGAATAAGCACATAAAAATATACTCAACATCATTATTCATTAGGGAAATGAGATACAATTTCATATCCAATATGATGGCTATAATAAAAAAAGATACATAATAACAAGTGTTGGTGAGGATATGGAAAAACTGGAAACATTATACACTGCTGGTAGGATTGTAAAATGGTATAGCTCCTTTGGAAAACAGTTTGACAGATCCTCAAAAGGTTAAACATAGAGTTATATGACCCAGCAATGCTTACTCCCAGTTACATACCTAAGAAAAATGAAACCATATTGTACAGGAATGTTCATCGCAGCATTATTCACAGTAGTCAAAAAGTGGAAACAACCAAATGTCCATGAGCTGATGAACGGATAAATAAAATGTATATCCACACAATAGAATATTATTTGATCATAAAAAGGAATAACGTACTGATTCATGCTACAACATGGATAAACCTTGAAAACATTATGGAAAGAAGCCAGTCACAAAAGACTACATATTGCATGATTCCATTTACATGAAATACCCAGAATAGGAAAATCTATGGAAATAGTTGAGTAGATTAGTGGTTGCACAGGGCTGGAAAGAAGATGTGGGGGGAACTGGGGAGTGAATGCTAATGGACACAAGGTTTCTTTGGGAGGATGGTGAAAATGTTTCAAAACTGATTGTGGTGACAGATGCACATCTCTGAATATACTAAAAACCACTGAATTACACAGTGTAAATAGGTTAAGTGTATGGTATTTGAATTATACCTCACTAAAGCTGTTATGAAAAAATAAAGAAAAAGTAAGAAGGCATGAAACTTAAACAGCATATAGTACATTAAGGAAGTTGGCTGGGCTGTTTCATACCTGGAACATAGAGAACGTGAAAGAAAAAGACAAAAAGTGAGGCTGAAGAGAAAGTAGGGAAGGTCCACATGTGACAGGCTAAGGTTTATCCTGAAAGTTACCAGAGTCATTTATGGATACTAAATAGTAGCTTTTAAGTGTGTAGTGCTTTCCATCTAGAAGCTTAGCTGTGAAGGAAAGGCAAGAGAATCATAGCACAGTAGTAGTCAATGAAAGATATCAGAAAAAGGAAATGTTATTTATTTTTTATTTAAAGATCACATAGATTTGAACAATTTACAAAAGAGCTTAGAAGAGAGAGTTTGAAGATATAGAAGATGTAAATAATACAGTAACTTTCCTGAAAAAGCAGAAGGGTAATGAAATATAAGGACAAGTTAGAAAGGCTAGCCCTGGATAGAAGGGTCACATCTTCAGCAGGATAAGAATTCAAGATGAGTGCAGTTTATTGGGAATTCCCTGGTAGTCCATTGGTTAGGACTCCACACTTTCACTGTCAAGGGTCCGGGTTCAATCCCTGGTTGGGGAACTAAGATCCCTGCAAGCGGTGTGGCATGGACAAAAAAAAAAAGACTGCAATTTATAAAGCAGGGGAACAGTCAGTACAGAAAGCTCCCATTAATGGTACGTGTTCTCTCTGAGAGTAACGGAAGTGGCTAGAAAAAGAAAATGTTTAAGTAAAAAAGATAAAATTTTAGAATATATCCTAACGGAAATGAGTGAGGAAGCAGACTAGTGATATAAAGGATGTTTGGGTACTACTGAGAGCCTAGCTAATGCTAGAAATCAAAGGGTGGTACCAAATCATAAGGCTGTATAAATATCTCCAACAGTGCTTTATATGTTGACTGTAAGAATGGAAAAAATGGATAGTTAGACTTTACTGGGGCTAACATTTATAGAACAAAGTAGAAAAACGAGAGAAAGGAGTTTGGAGGTGTGTTAAGAAGAAAGAGAGGCAAGGGGGGATCTGACTAAAAAAGAAAACAACACGTTCAAAGGCCTAGCAATCCCAATGAAGATGAAGAGAAGCTATAACTGAAGTAAGCGGTTGCTAGAATAACAGAAGTTTCATCAGAGTGTGTTAATAGCACTATCATTACCAGACTCAACACATCCAAGCCATTTTCAACCATTCCCTCCTCTTAAACATGCAATCTTGTTAAGTCTCACTGATTCTTTTACAGTTCTTGCAGTTCTCCCATGCTCTCCATTCCTAATGCTAACAGGGTTTCATTATGTTTCCATTTTGACTCCCGATGAAGCTTCACAACAGGTCTCCCAATCTCTAGTCTTCCTTGCAGTTCACTTCACCAGAGTAATTTTTCTAAATGACTATCATGATTATATTCTGTTGCAGTTGCTTCTCACCATTTATCAAAGTTCCAGATTCTCTGTTTAAGTGATCAAGATCCTCCTGATCTAACCCTGACTTAACTTTTCATTCTTTTTCTACTACTGTCCTTCATACATCTTACTTGCTAATCTAATTGAACCCCTCAACATTTGTCAGTGACGTTATGCTTTCTTCCTTTCAGACTCAGGATTGGGAAGTTCTCTCACCTAGAATTCTCTTGCCCAGATCTACCAGCACAATTCCACCATTCTTTAAGCCCCAGTTCAAATGCTACTTTAATCCCTCTGACAGATATAATCTCCTCTCTCTTGTTAATTCCTATAAAACTATGCTTGTCTTGGAGCGCTTACCATATTACATTTTATCATTACTTATGTATCTTTAGTCCCCTATTAATCTGCAGAGATCCAATATCTTACTTGTATTTGTGTATCCTTAGTACCTTGAATAAAACAGACTTTCCAAAAAAATCTAGCAAATGAACAAATCCTACATGTATGACCTTCTACAGAAGATCACACTATGCTGGAATCTCTGAAACAGAGGTTCTTAAATTGGGGCCAATAAGCCTGAGTGGGGTTACCAATCCACTTCAGATCTGTAAACATCCTCAAAATGTTACATACGTACAGATGGTACATATATTTCGTACATGAAATTTTCTGGAGGAAAAGTCTGTAACTTTCACGAGATTCTCAAAAGGGTTTTGTATTAAGAAATTAATAAATGTATTTGTGTACTTTAATTTTTTTAAGAGTCCTTATCTTTGAGATTCATTTTAAAATATTTATAGATACAAAAAATAACAGCTGAGATTTGATTCAAAATAATTGAGGTGTGGCATGGGAAGTAGTGGATGGCGATATAAATGACACAGTATTGGCCATGATTTGATAACTGTCGAAGCTGAGTAATTAGTACATAGGAATTCATCATATTATTCGCTCTATCTTTGTATCGTGCTGGAAATTTTACAACATAACATTTTTTAAAAACAAAATAAAAAGCCCCCAAAAGGCTAAAAAACACTACTTTCATCTAACTTTGGGATTAAACCAGCCTCCAAGGAAGCCTCTGGCTTAGTTAGGTTAGTTGCTTCCCAGGGACTAGATCAGAGCCAAACTAGCTTTTTCGATGCGGAATCAAATGAAGTGCCATTTGCTGCTTTTCACACCAAAAGAACATTTTCATTAGAATGAAGAAGTAGTTAGGCTATTTAAACAGCTAACATGTATTAAAATGGAAAACTAGGCAAAGAGTTTGAGAAAATTTTCTTACTGTGCTCAACATTGGTTAGGATTCTATTTGCATATAATGTTCAAATCTGAGATTCCCATTTTTAGAAAGATATGAATAATTTAGAGAAGATTCACAGAAAAACAACAAAAATGGTCAAAGGGTTTGAATACGTCCTCACAATAGCTAAGATGATTTAGAGTGGCAAAAAAGAACAGACGATCACTTAGTAGCAGACTTCAAATGTAGGATCACTGAATTCCACTGTTCTTCACTTATGAGAGAGCCACAGAAACTAGATTAAATTTTCTCATTTCTCAAAAGGAGTTAGACTACATGATTGTTAAGTATAGTATGAGATCTAAAATTCTATGATGTCCTGGTTTTTGATAGGTGCATTCGTTGAGAAAACCTATTATCTTCTCTCTCCTTGTTTGAATACTCATAGCATAAACATTTAGATTAGATATAATGAAATATTTCCTTTTTTGTGGAGGCATAAGAAAATCAAATTAGAAATATCCATTCTCCTCCTACCTTATCTTCCCTGCTCTCCCCACCCCCCACCCCACTCATTCTTCATTAAAATATTTGTGTTGCAGTCTAGCCTGGAGGCAGGAGAATGAGCAAGATGAATTCTTAAATTTCCTTTAGCCTGATGATGCTATCATTGAACTATTTCTCATATACCAAAGATAGAAGGTTATAAGTGTAATGCATCCCTTGCACCTAAGCCCTTTACTGGCCCCCTTCTCAAATGCTAAAGTGGGTAATTCTATCCCCATATTAATGTTGACCTACGGAATAACTGACAAAGACCAAAGGCAATCTGCAAAAAAACTGTTTAACATACACAGTTTAAGTATTAACTCTGAAACGCAGAACGAAAAATTGCCTTGGCAGAAGTAACATATCTCAGACAGAAAGGAACATTTTGTAACACAGAAGAGGTGAGAAAAAATAGAGAGGGATATAGAACAAAATGTTTTACAATCATGTCTGTACTCTAATATTCTTATATTCCACGTATGGAAACTGAGGTATTGCTTTGTGGGAAAATTAACACTAAAATGGAAAAAGAAGAATGTGATAAGGTAAGGAAATCTTAGGAACTCTAAAGAACTAGAATAAAATACAAAAACAAAATCTCTTAAATAGCATTTATTTTTTTAAAAAAGCCTATTAAATACATAGTAATAGGAATCTCTAAATTATCAGAAAAGCATTACCACTAAAATTGTATACATATTTTTTTATATAAGAGAAGAAATATCAGGTCAGAATCTGAATTTCTCTTTATCATTTTTGAGAGTACAGAACTGCTACAAAATGACTAATATTGCCTCAAATGAGGGCAATTAAATTCTCCCATGAATTGCCATGACATCCCCAAAAGTGGTGTTAAAATATGTAAAAGTGTCCATTCCAAAGCAAAGCTATTCCTCTATTCCTTCATAAAATATTTAAGCTAAAGAAAAAAAGAAAGAAAACCCAACAGCTGAAGACAACATCAGGCTATTTATAAGTCTTCTCCCAGTCCTCCAGACACCCTCAGATGGGGGCTGTAAACAGCTAACTAAAATATCTTTGAGGCTCTCATATCCACACCCACTGACACAAGTAGAGCTGTAGCCACAGTGAAATTAGCCTTCAGCTTCCTTTAGCAAGTAGTATATGCCTGCAATAGTACACTGGAGCAAATATAACAGTAATAAAACAATTTTTTTAAATAAAAATCATACCTTTTTCTCCAACAAATGGTAAAGACCATGTGAAGACATCCATAAAATTGGGCAACCAGTAAGGATGTGGAGAACAGTTAAATTGTCGAATATTCATCACATTATTTTCATACTTTAATACAGCAGCTGCAAGATAAGTCTGAATGTCAATGTAACAATTTGCCTTTAGCTCTAAAAGTCTAAAAACACATATAAGCAGAAAAATATCTTTTTAAGGGGGTGAGGAATCAAGGGGTGAGTAGAATGAGGGCTAGTAGCGGGAGGTAGAAATTTTTAGTAGTAACACACTTTTGCTTTTAACACACTCTTATGTAGAGCATAGTCAGATCTTCACTTGTCATTATTAATGAAATTCCCAGTCTTTCTCGAATGTTTATTTTACTTTATAATCCAATGATAAACATGCACTTTTACTAAATCCAAAATTGTGAAAACTCAGTTTTTAGAGGAAACACAGAATGACAATGAGCAATTTTCTAGGTTTAAAATTTCATACAAGTTGGAAGAATTTAAGAGGATGTTTTTAGTTGCAGGCAACCTGAAAAGGACAGCTAAATGGAAATAAAGCAAGAAAAAAAAAAAAAACAGAAAAGAAAAAAATTTGGAACATTTTATTTATGAATGTAGGAATGTACTTATTTCATGTATTATAAGAAATCAAATGAAACTACTACAAAAAATATTTTACTTCATATAGAAAAAAATTCCATTAAAATACCGAAAGAGAAAATATTATACAGGTAACATACTCTTCTCAATTTCAGGTATCTTTTTAATGTCTCATAAGTTGATATAAACAATACCTTAAATTAATCTGACATAGATTTCAGTCACTAGTTATATTATTTTATGGGACACTGGACTAGATGGGCTAGATTCTAATCTAAGCTACAGCATATACTAGCTGTGCAATAGTTAGCAAATTAACTAATCTGTTTCTCATTTATAAAATAAGACTAATATGTTCACCCTGCCTACCTCAGAAGTTTAAGGTCAGAGAATGTATTTCACATGAAAGTACATAAAAGTATAAAATGCTTTGTAGATACTATAATAATTATGTGGTTACTTTTCTTTTTTCATTTTAATGTAAAGCACTGAAATGTAGATGTTAAATTCCAAGATTTGGGATTCTAGCTCATATAGAGTCAAAAGTAATATGTTTGTTTCCCTTATGAAATTCCCAGGAAATAAACATATTTTAAATTTAGCCTCAGAAATTAAGGGCTGATACAAAGCATTCGGCTTTAAAAGAGAGAAAGAATCTAGAAAATTGCCTTACAGATGGAATGAAACATTACAAACATATCCCATACCATGTAAGCACTCAAGTCATTAACACTATGTACAGAATCAGAACTACCAAGAGACATTTGATTCTGACAAGACAGATTCAATGGTTTGAGTTTCTTTTCTGAGTACTAAGAAAAGTGATCCCTTAACCTCCTGAGTTAAACTGACGAAGGACAACCAGTAAGTCAGTAATCAACAGAGCACACTGACAAGGGGAGGTTACAGGTAGAAAGTTAAATGTAACAAATCAATTCTGAGGATGGCATCCAAACTTAGATATGTTCCTCTTCAAAAATGAAGCCATGCTTCATTAGGTATCTTTATAGAAGCGTCAAAATTTATAAACCAAAATATAATTTAAAAGACTATTTTAGCACTGGCATAATCCTTGGAGGCTACAATGATACTAGCTTCTAAAGATTACCAACTCAGTTAATGTCAATGGTATGGCTGTTTTGGTAATTAATACAGTATGGAGTTCTTGTAGCATACTCTGTATTCAAGTTATTATACAGCTTGCTACTGTCTGATCTCTGGCAAATGTTTTAATCTTTTAACTATGATCTATACTCTTCCAAAAACTCTTATTCCACTCCTCTTTTGAACTCACACCACAACCCATATTTAGCAACGACCTCATTATTTCTCTAAACGTACTTTTAAAAGTCTTTAACCTTCTGTTCTTTCCTCCTGGTACAACCACTCCAGTGTGACCCTGGAAACTATGGCATAGTCAACTGAATTCCAGACATGTCAAGACAGAATAGAAGCTGGCTTCTTAATTTCCTCTTCTGAAAATGTGAACTACGTAAACATACTGAAGCTCATCTTCAGTGTCCCTAGTACACACTTAACTAGATTAAGATCCTTTGGTATTATCTCTCAATAAACTGTGTTCAAAGTTAAAGTAAACCCAGTTATTACAGACAGAGCAAATTTGGAGGGAAGAAGGGGGAACAGGAACCACCAGAAAGAAGGGAAATTAAAAAGACGTAAGAAAGGGCTTCCCTGGTGGCGCAGTGGTTGAGAGTCCGCCTGCCGATGCAGGGGACATGGGTTCGTGCCCTGGTCTGGGAGTATCCCACATGCCGCGGAGCGGCTGGGCCCGTGAGCCACAGCCGCTGAGCCTGCGCGTCCGGAGCCTGTGCTCCGCAACGGGAGAGGCCACAAAAGTGAGAGGCCCACGTACCGAAAAAAAAAAAAAAGGACGTAAGAAAAAAGGAAGAAAGATCAGTAAAAAGAAAGGAAAGGGAAGAATGTATCCCAGAAAGGAGGTCAGATTGACTTAATCAAAGCCTCAACTACAAATCATCATGGGGCAGTAGAGATAAAAGTAGGGAATAAGAAAGGGAAAGCAAACCTAGATCAGTGAACATAAAACAAGAGACATGATAAACAACTATGCGGTACAAATACATGAAATGGTCAAAGCAGCAACAGCAGCTTTATGCAAACAAGAAAACATTCTCTTGACTATAAGGGGGAAGATTTAAGAAAGGGGAGTTTGAGAAAATCATGTTTATTTTTGCTTGACGTAGTTACCTCAGAACATTCTTTCACAAGGCAGCTTTTGTGAATGACAAGTTGTGGACTGGTTACATATGACTTAAGTTTCACATTTTGGATTTTTATTTCTTGCCCTCTCCCCTCCCTTATATCTTATACTTTTTTATAATAAGATTTGGATAGTTACAGTTTCAAACAATACCCCTTTTCTATTATATTTTCAAAAAAAAGTCAATTTATATATTAAGTTGTTTAACAATTTTTTTATCAACAACGTCTTACCTTTATTATTGTAGACATCTAAGTAATTAGGTGCCGAAAAAATTGTTATTAATGAAGGGAACCCTGTAGTTTGACTTTTTCTGTACATTCTATAGCTGCAAAACAAATAGCTTAATATGCATCGTAAAGCATCAATCATGGTTACTAAGTTTGATTTGTATATAAGGTGTTAATTTGGGTCAGGGAAACAGAATTCTTACCCTGCATCTTGAGCTTCATGAGCTCTAATAATCGATAACAAATTATTGTTTTGCAAAAATTCACACACTGCTGGATAGCTGTGGGGAAAAAGAGTAAATTAAGTAAAATAATGACTTTCTATATGAAGCATATGCTATTTTAACAACTACAATGTGATTAAACTTGGATTTTTTTCCTTACTTATAAAAATAAGAACATCCTCGAACTGTATTGTGACTAAAATGTTCCTGTGATTTTTCATTTCCAAAATCTTCAGAAGGATCAGACCATAGCAAGTCACACATTGGTCCAAATGCAGGTGGCTCTTTGAATCTATCTAACTGTGAAAGAAGAAAAGAAATAAAGAACAGAAATAACTTGTCAAAAAGTGAGAATGGAATGGACATAGGAAAGTGGTACCAACTTTAAATATTGTCCATACTACATTGTTCTGAATGGTTAGAAGATATTTCCATAAAATATCAGTATATTAATTTTTACCATTACCTAATCTTGGCAGTGAAGAGAGGTTTGAAGCTTCTAGTCTCTATCCAACAAAATACTATAAATAGGAATCAACTCTTGGAACTAAAATATATACTCACTCTCCTAATATCATCCAGTGTGTGTATTTCTGGTGAAAGTCCACCATGAACACAAAGAAATTGTTGGTTTAAAAGTGCAGCAAGAGGCAGGCTATCAAAAGCTTCCATACAAGCTTCATAGACTCTTTCTGAATATTTAATTTTACCTAGAAAAAGAAAAAAATTCAATAATTGAAAACTGCATAACTTGTTGATCATTTTGAAAACATGTGTGTGTGTATACACACGACTATTAAAACCAAGGTAAGAAAATTAAAGATACGGGAAACAGCCAAGTGGCAGCCAGAGGTTCCGACTGGGTAAAGGGGTGAGTTTAAAAAGGCAGCAAGGAGAAATTTAAGGGACAATAAAACTTTTCTGTATCATGACTGTAGTGGTAGGCAGCTCTATTCATTTGTCAAAACTCAGAACTAAACACCACAAAGAGTAAATTTTACTGCGTAAAAAAATTTTTTTTAAAAAGGCCAGCATCTTGCCCCATTGAATCAAGAAGGATAAGCAATGTTATTGATCTTGTGAAGACAAAATATGTGCTCTCTCTAAATTTATTTTGTGTATGCAGCAGATAGTCATAAAATGTTACTAAAAATAAATAAGTCAAATCTCTAAAAATAGTTAAACTCTTCACCTTTATAGGCCAAGAAAGGCAAAATTAGAACTAAAAGTTAAAACAGTGTTAATACTTTATTTTATTCTAAAAGTCAGTGACTACTTTGTTGTTATAGGCAAGACTACTATATCACCACAACAAAACTCAAGGTCCATCCAATTAAAAAAAAGATTTTATTCATATGTTGCAGGAGCAGAGTCTTTCCTTTAGCCTACAATAAACACTTAAAATGGGCAGTGAAGCAAGAAGCCAATATAACACAAGAAAGACTCTACCAAACTAAACTCTCATCTACTTTTAAGTAGATATCATACACATTCTCTTGCTCCTTTATACTTTTAAATTCCTGGATATTTTATGTTTTGGGTGGGATTTTGGCGGACCGCTTGTTCCTTATCTAAGGGAAAAAAAGAACTTAGTTCCTACTTCACTTTTTAATATTGTAACATTCAAATACGAGAAAATCTATATCCAGCAAGCAGAGGTTATAAACTGATAGTCTGCTGACAGATCTGTTTTCCAACACTGTGGTTTAATAAAAATTTTAATTTGATTGCTTTTAGGTCAAGCATGCACTTCCCAGGTCTCATCTTATATTCTTTAGGTTACCCACCTGATCCTTGAAGTTATATGAGCTTGCCACCTCTGCCATTATCCATCACTATATCGATCTTTATTGAATCATGTTTTGAGCCTCAATAATTCTGAAGTTATTTCTAATTTTAAATCTTAACTCTAAGACTTAATACAGCCATGAATATTAACAAGTACACAGCTATGAGGTGTGAAAAAAGGTCAAACACTGCTCCATACCATATGGTTGCTTATAGCTATTAGATTACCACAGCCATAATAATTTAAGAGAGAAATGGGGTAAACTTTGTAGGTTATGACCTTCCATTCATTAATAGTGTGTTTAAAACAATCTGCATAATTAAAAAATAAGTAAAACAATCTGCAATGATGATTAATCTGCTAAGAATTTTCATGGGAACGCCTCAATATTGATGGAGAGAAATCTCCAACGCAACATTTCTTTTCTTTTGGTTTATATTCATCCTGTTAGAAAAAATAATTCTAACGTTAAAACTACATACAGAGCTCAAAACTGTTCCTAGGTACATATGTAAAAATCAAACTTAATAGGAAATACTGAAATGAAAACATCTGAATAAAATTAAACACTAGAGATCACTAGACAATCTTCCTCAAAGCTTGACACATTCGGACACAAAATCTGTTCTTACATGTTGCACTGTAAAAATCGTCAAACTCTTACTACCGACATCACTCCAAAAGAATACTGAGGAAGTGAAAATATTTCTCATGGCAGTACTCACATTCCTGCTTAAAGGTAAAATATTCAGTAAGGTGTCTGCATTCATGGTTGCCTCTCAGAAGAAATAATGTGCTTGGGTATAGAATCTTCAGGACCCATAAATATAAGACACACTACAAAAGAAAATGTTTCCAGTGAATTAATCTTATATTTTTGTTTAACTAAGCTGTTCGATCTTTGCTTCTTTTCTTCTAACCCTATTACCCTTACAATCTCTATCACTCTTCATTATCTTTTTATTATCTTTTTCTCTTTGTCCCTTACTAAAACATAAGCTCCATGAAATTAGGGACTTTGTCATCTTATTCACTTCTGATTCTCCACTCTTAGAAAAGCACCTAGCAAATAGTAGAAGAGCAATAAATAGCTGTTGAATGAATGAGTCAAATAATTTAATTACTTTAGATTTACAAATTGTTTGCTGTAAAAACAATTAGCAGATTGGGCTCCTCCTTAGGTATACCAATAAATAAAACAATAACAATGTCAAAAATAATAGCAGCTAACATTTATTGAGTACTTATAATGTGCCAAGCACTATATAATTAATTCCCCTCCTTTATTCCTCAAACAACCCTACGAAGTATATAATATTATCTCTATTTACAAATGAGGAAACTGAAGCAAAGAGCTTAAGTAACTTGTCCGAAATCACAAAACCTCTAAGTAATGGAGATAGGATTCTGATCCTCTGATCTTAAACATTATGCCATGCTGCCTAATGAAGAGAATAACCATGCTTTATGTTTACATTGTTGGTTATGAATGTTGCCTTATATAATGTAGGTGCTTATTATGTGAAATGATTCAAAGATAATTCAATTTCTTAATAAAAAGAATATTAAAACAGTACAGCAACTATTTTTCCCTAAATACACCTAACATAAGAAACAGACTCAATCCCACTACTGGGCATATACCCTGAGAAAACCATAATTCAAAAAGAGTCATGCACCACAATGTTCACTGCAGCTCTGTTTACAATAGAAAGGACATGGAAGCAACCTAAGTGTCCACCAACAGATGAATGGATAAAGAAGATATGGCACATATATACAATGGAATATTACTCAGCCATAAAAAGAAACGAAATTGAGTTATTTGTAGTGAGGTGGATGGACCCAGAGTCTGTCATACACAGTGAAGTAAGTCAGAAAGAGAAAAACAAATACCGTATGCTAACCCATATATATGGAATCTAAAAAAAAAAAAATGTTTCTGAAGAACCTAGAGGCAGGAATAAAGGAACCTAGAGACAGGAATAAAGATGCAGACATAGAGAATGGACTTAAGAACACAGGGAGGGGGAAGGGTAAGCTGGGACGAAGTGAGAGAGTGGCATGGACTTATATATACTACCAAATGTAGAATAGCTAGCTAGTGGGAAGCAGCCGCATAGCACAAGGAGCTCAGTGCTTTGTGACCACCTAGAGGGGTGAGATAGGGAGGGTGGGAGGGAGACGCAAGAGGGAGGAGATATGGGGTTATATGTCTAAGTATAGCTGATTCACTTTGTTATAAAGCAGAAACTAACACACCGTTGTAATATACTCCAATAAAGATGTTAAAAAAATAAAATTTAAAAAAATAAAAAAAGAAACAGACTCACATTTTACTTATTTGGTTAAAAAAAAAAAGGAAAGACTATTTCATATGTAAATAAGCTTGGTTTACATAATCATATACAAAAAGAAAAAACAAACTTCATTTATTTATTTTTTTGGCCGTGCTGCTTACGGAATCTTATTTCCCTAACCAGGGATAGAGCCCGGGCCCTTGGCAGTGAAATCACAGAGTCCTAACCACTGGACTACCAGGGAATTCCCACAAACTTTATTTTAAACAAGTTAAGGTATATGAAATGTGTAACTATTCACATCTTCATTTTACTCACAAGAAAAAAATAATTAAACTGGGGAAATACTTATTAAACACCTGTCCTTTTTCCTTATTCTGATTCTTTATTATTTTCCTTTTATAACAATAAAATATATTAACAGTCAGCTACTAAACCCTCTAATGCAAAGACATACATACCAACATGCTCAGGTACCAAGTAATCTTCCTAAAATTTTTTATTTTATTGTTTTTGTCAAAGCCCCCAATCAGAATAGAATTTTAAAAAAAAAGCCCCCAATCTTTATATTAAGGAGGGCAATTTTCTAGTTTTCTTGAAGGCTCCAGGGAAGTTTGAGGAGGCTGATGATGAAACTATGAATGGAAAGAGGAACAACTAAGGATAATAAAATTCCCGAGGGAATTTGGGTGGACAGAGCCCTGAGCTCTCTTCCCCACTAAGGATCCTAGCATACCTCAGAAAGGAGGTTGAAAACACTGGAGGAGAATTAAACAACAGTAATCGGCATGGAAATTCACCAGGTAAAGCTTCAGTATCTAGTGGGGGAGATGGTTAAGAGCACAGGCTTAGAGTCAAACTGCCTAGCTCCACCATTTACTAACAATATGACCATGGGCAAGTTATTTAACCTCTCCAAGCCTCAGACTCCTCTATAAAATGGATAAAATAATAGTACTTACCTCATAACTTTGTTGTAAAGATTAATCAATGTGTATTAAGTGCTTAGAATATGCTTGAAACACATTAATGCTAACACACCTATCTATTTGTAGAGCTTCTACCCAACAATTTTACCTGTAAGAATCTGTCCTGTAGAAATTGGGCAAGTATATAAAGATGTATAAATATATATATATAAAGTATATAAAGATGTATAACTAATATGGCTCACAGAAGCATCACCTATAATGGCAAAAAACTGGGAACACCTTATATGCCTAATAATAAGTTGATTAAATTGACTGTGACTTGTTTAGTCAATGGAATACAATGCAGCTATTAAAAATGATGCTATAAATTTATAATTATTTACCTGGAATGACATCACAGCATAGGGATTTATGAAAAAAGGAAGTTACAGAACCTTATAATAGGGTTCCATTTTCATTTCAAAAAAGGAAAGAAAGAGATGCATATATTAGAAAATACAAATTGTTCTATATTTATATCTTATTTTAATTTATATAATTAGAAAAGTAAAAGGAGCAAAAAGAACCATCTACTGCTAAGTGATAATCAACAGGTCACTTTAATGTCTCAAGTTTTTTAAAACAAATACTTTCAGAATGCATAAAGATTCTATATGATATATATGGGTTTTAATTGCTATGGAAGGAGGGATAGAAGTACTAGAGTTTGAGCAATAAACGCACTGTAATATATTTTATTTAATCGGAAAAAATACAATTAATCTTTTTTTGCATGGGTGAATGCCTTTAACGGCAAGAGAGATAAACAGCATTAGCTCCTTAGGGCCACTAGATAACAGGGCAATAAAGACCCCTTAGTTTGCTTACAATTTCCACTGGGAAAAATGGCAATTATAATTACATTAAGAGTGGCACAAAGAAAATTAAAAGAATAGTTTGAAAGACAGAAGAGGAATAAATAGTAGCTTTACTAAAAACTTTAGAATATGCAGAGGTATTAAAAAGAACCCAATACAGGTAATTTAAGGAACTTATTTTATTAGGAATTAATGGAAATCATCTATGATAACACTTAAAAGCAAATCAAATGACAGTATATGATTATTACCTCTATACTAAAATAACCTCTGTCCACATAATCACCAAGAAAAAGGTATCGTGTATTAGCAGGTGATCCTCCTACTTCAAAAAGTTTCATCAGATCAAAAAATTGGCCATGGATGTCACCACACACTGAAACAAGAAGATTATTAGATATGAAAAAAAAACTCTGAAATAACAAATTTTACTTAAATTCTAATTTATTTTACATAAGAGATAGTGTAAAATTATATCAAGAAAGGTCTAAGAAGGAAGTAATCTATGAGGAGTCATGATAGGGATGATGTGTATACAAGTGTTCATGTGCTCAAGATCTAGAACGAGATAGAACAAAAGTAATGAAATTTGTAGTCAGTGACAAAATTTTCATCTAACTTTATAAAGCTCCTCTTTAGGAAGCCAAGCATGCATGTCTTAGGATGACAAAATTATAATGGTGGCAGTAAAATCTCCATTCTAACTCCATACTTTCTGTTGACCTGTAAATGATCACTTTTGGTATCTGATACAGCATTGAGGTATTTGCCCCTAATGACTGAAAACAAAGTAAATAAGTATTTGTTGAATCAAATTCAGTGATGGCCAACACAACTAATGAAACCTTCACAAAAGCATACTAGACTAACTTCTGCACTCAGATTATTTAGGATCATGTTTATTCATTGAAAACAGGCAAAAACTTTAAAAAGAAAATAATCTGGAAATTCAAGATAATGTCCATGTAATATTAATTTAGTATACAATATGAATGAAGAAGAAACAGCTTTATATTTAGGTAAGTAAATAATGGTGCAGTAAAAAAAATAATATCCAAAACATAAATAAGTGTACCTGTAATTGGAGCCTCTACTTCTATCATGGTTTTCTCTCTCCGAAGAATGGCAGCACCCTCATTGATAATTCTAAGTGCAATTTCTTCATCTACCCGACCTTCTTTTACTAAGTGGTTCTTCAAAACATCAACCCTGGGTATCCCATCCATATCAAAAACTTCTTCAGATGTCAAGCGATGCGTTGGGGGGAAAGGGACAGCTGCAATTTTTTTTAATTAATAAAAAATAAATCACTATTAATATATTAACATAAAAACTAATCAATGGATCTAGGTAAATAAGAGTAAAAACTGAAAAGCTGAAGTTTTGCTTCTTCATTTACTGGATGGGGTATTAATTTTTTTAAAAGCTTTTTTTAAAAAAAGAGTAATCAAACTATACTGCCTTATTAATAATCTATATATAATAACAGAAGAATTATTAGAGAAATAAACTGTCTCACAAAATTAAAAGTTCTTTCAGGATAACTAAAGCTTTTTTCTTTAAGCAAAAACATTTTTTGGTAGAATTCTCAAAACATACATTCTTCATCTTAAATGAAGTACAATAAATATAACTTAATACCACATAGGCATGAATAGAAAGAAATCCCAAATATAAGGTGATCTACCAACTTCCTATTAAAAATATATAAAACAATGCCTGCTAGCCAACTTGAATAGAAACTTCTAGGGATATAGATTAAAACAGCCAAATGCTTATTGATGGAATTTAAATTAATTCAGATGCACATATAGATTTGAAATAACATTAATAAATCACGATAATTTTGAAATACTGCTTTTTCTCTTACCTTCATGTTTCATAAAATACTTTCATTCAAAATCTTTACACAAATTTTTGACATCAGTGTATTCCTTATCACTGGATTCATTTTTTGAGTCATCTAACATACTTTTCAAAAGCAAATCATCCTCACTCCCATTTAAGTTGTTTGAGATACAGCACTTTTTAAATACATATTCAATGCTATCACTGCAAATTTATCCTAAGCCACAATTTCCATTTGTCTAACTACTGAAAGAGTTGGCCTTTTTACTCCTGTAGCATATATTTACGATTTCCACAAGTAATTACCAACTGTATTGTTTTAAATTGATATTTGCTTTTTTCTATTCGTAAGAATTTAATCATTAAGAAACGCCAGATGAAAAAACAAAAGACAAACTGATTTCAACATAAAGCTCTAAATCCATTGTCATTGAATAATCCAGTTACTTATTCTTACTTATAATGTTAAAATCAATATTTTTCTCTCACGCCTGTGATTCATTTCTCATGACTGTATTACCATTCTCTTTAAACATTATTGTCTTTAAACATTATTATCTTCTTCATATACTGGGAATTTTCAACAAAAAATAGTACAATGATTTTTGTCTTCACTATAATTGAAAATACTTTGCTCCTGTTCAAATGAAATGAGATTTAAAATACTGAATTTAAACTGATATTTGTTAAATGGAATGGAAAACGTGAAGGTCCATTTTCAATGGTATCTACCACAATTTTGAGGTCATATACCTAGGAAAAGTTACTACATATCTGTTAAAATATTTTATTCCTTCTTTACTGAATCCAACAAATGACCTCTATATGCATTCAAAATCAGCTTGGATTGAAGTAGTTTTAGGCCCTTTACCAAACAGTACTTTGCTTTTCAAAACAAAGAAAGCAAGAGGGCTTCCCTAGTGGCGCAGTGGTTAAGAATCTCCCTGCCAATGAAGGGGACACGGGTTCGAGCCCTGGTCCAGGAAGATCCCACATGCCCCAGAGCAGCTAAGCCTGTGAGCCACAATTACTGAGCCTGCGCTCTAGAGCCTGTGAGCAACAGCTACTGAAGCCCGCACGCCTAGAGCCCGTGCTCCGCAACAAGAAGCCCACGCACCGTAACAAAAGAGTAGCCCCCACTCGCTGCAACTAGAGAAAGCCGGCGCCCAGCAACAAAGACCCAACTCGGCCAAATAAATAAATAAATAAATATATATATATATATATATATATTTTAAAAAAAAGAAAGCAAGAGAGAAATTTATAGTAAGAATTTAGTCTACCTATAGATTCAAATGTAAGGCAGATCTCTCTTTTCTGAAATAAAATTTTTAAAGAAAAAAGTCACTTTATATTTGGGCATACAGTACATACTATTTTCTTGATGTTTCAGGGCCATCACTGGGATCATCAATTATTATGCAGAAGACTGGAAAAGTATAGGACAAACTGTTTCTTCACAGTACAACTTAAAAAAAACTAAAAGCAGGGGGCTGGGTTAGAATTACATCAATTACCTAAGAAGAGTAAATAACCACATTCTCATAGGAGGAAAAAAAGTTAGGAAGAACTCAGTTCTTATAAGTGAGATAAGAACTAAGGCAGAGGGATATCAACCATTTCTAAAAGACTTTGAAATCATCAATCCCTGTTGCTTTCATCTTTTTTGATACTTAGTAAAACAAAACTTGAACTTGCATTTCCCCCCCTTCTTTAGAACACATCTATTCCCATTACTTTTTACTGCATCTAGAATAAGACATTAAAATACATTTTGTTCCCCCAAATATAGTATGTCAGATTCCAAAAAAATAAAAACCTTTCTTAACGTACGTTCTTCTCCAACCAAAGATTAAACAAACCATCATACTATATGCTATAACCAAATTTGCCCCTAACAGTAAACCAATTGTTTAAAAACTACAAAATTTAGGTTGAGAGTCCGCCTGCCCATGCAGGGGACACGGGTTCATGCCCCGGTCCGGGAAGATCCCACGTGCCGTGGAGCAGCTAGGCCCGTGAGCCATGGCTGCTGAGCCTGCGCGTCCGGAGCCTGCGCGTCCGGAGCCTGCGCTCCGCAACGGGAGAGGCCCGCGTACCGCAAAAAAAAAAAAAAAAAAACCTACAAAATTTAACAATTACTAAATAAAAGTTACTTCTGGGACATCATGAAAATGAAAAGTTTAAATATCTCTTAAATACAAATTTCTGAGATCAAGATGGGGTCATATTTTTCTCATCAGGCCAAGAGAATTTTTCCTCTACTTAGGAAAAAAGATACTGTTTAAAATGTTGCATTCTAGATTATGCATACTTCCTAATAATCAACAACATAAGTCAACTAACAGGTGAATTCTGTTCAAAATACAGAACTTCCTAAAAACCGATCTGGGAGACAATCTGTCTCTGCCCCACTCAGCCAGTCGCCTGTGGTACTGCATGTTTTCATGCACATTGTGAATGCCCCACTGCAAGTCACACTGAGCTATTATTGCTCCTCTTTAACCAAGAGTCAGAATGTCTTTATTCATCTGGGGAAAAAAAGTATAAACTGCCTCCAGACCTATGTTTTCTACTTCTTTTTCAATTCAAGGCATACTTTTAAATTTCAGCACCAGTTGGTATACTTTTTAAGGAATGGGTACAGGTTGAGGGGTGAAGAAATGCCACCATAGGTAAAAGTAGACGAAAAACTGTTGTTCTAACAACACAACACTGATAGTGGAGAATAGAGAGTTTCAAAAGAATGTTTTAATATGTCAGTAAATAAGAAAATAAGAGGCAAAGGCATTGTGCTCTTTGGCAGCTGGAGAAAGGAGCCATAGCAGGTGATCTAACTAAGCAAAAGAAAACTAACCAAATAGAATTTGGCCTAATAGGAAATTAATTACTGACCCTGTTGGTCAATAGAGGGTTAAATTTTTTTCATCAAAAATTAATATTCTCAACTACTACCATCAACTCCTAAGGTACTTTAAAGCATTTCCATTTAAGTTCAGGTTTTAAATGATTGGGTTTTTTTGGGGTTTTTTTTGCGGTACGCGGGCCTCTCACTGTTGTGGCCTCTCCCGTTGCAGAGCACAGGCTCTGGACATGCAGGCTCAGTGGCCATGGCTCACAGGTCCAGCCGCTCCGCGGCATGTGGGATCTTCCCGGACCGGGGCATGAACCCGTGTTCCCTGCATCAGCAGGCGGACTCTCAACCACTGCGCCACCAGGGAAGCCCTAAATGGTTTTTTACATTTCTAATTCATCTTCAGCCAACTATTCCTGTTTTTCTAGGGTTTTCATCCTATATATTTTTTTCTCCTTATTTTCAGAGTATTTTTCCAACTCTTCTATGTTTGAGATAGGGAAAAACCAGTACATAAAATGTATGTAAATATAATGTGAATGGTCAATAACTGAAATGGGTAAAATGGAGGATTAGCTTGAACAACCTAAAGAGCTATAAAATCATAAAATCACCAAGTTTCCAACACTAGAAAACTTGATTTGGTAATATTCACTTTAACCAAACTGTTCTGTTGAAAAATTTCCTTTAACACAAATTTTGGCATGAAGGTCATATCTGTATAGTAATCAATAACCTTCACAAGCTATTTTAATTCAGATTTAATATATGGTGGCTGATAGACAAGGCCTCAAAAAATTTAATGTAGGAAGTTGAAAAAATAAACCAGGGACACAGACTGATCAAGGATGGGGGAAGAGCAGAGATCTTATTTTTTCTACTAATGGTAAGAAATCCTGGGACTTAACTAATCCTGTTGCCCAACTCTAAGCAAAGGCTGCAGACTATTAGCCCCGTGAGGCCTCCAACACCAACTGGGGTGCAGCCTGTGCCACCTAAAAACTACTCCAAAGTATCATTCAGATGTCTGTGCTGCTCACCATTGCCATTACTGGCAACTGTCCAAAATAAAGTTCCTCCTGATTTTTTTCTCTGTGTTTCTTTTGTTCACACCATACCATCCTCAGGCTGTTCTCCTCCCTCCCAATCCTCTTCATTGAGGCCTGCAGAATTCCCATTATAAAAAATTTTTTAAAAATTCACCCTTCTTTCCTGTGTGCACATCCGTGGGCACGCACACACACACATTTTAGCTCTTCACAGAATGCTGTCTTCATCTCTCTAGCTTAATTAAATCTTAGTCCTCCTGAAGGACAACACTTCTGAAACACTTTTTCCAAAGTTGACGATGCTCATTTTTCCACACTCCACTATTTGAGCAGAAAAGGCTACAGTCTTCTTTCAGCTCCCCACTACCACTTCCAACATCATCACTCCCATGAAGAAGAAAATGCTTCCTCGTTTGAGGTTCATGACTTCTGGCTAGTTTATTCTTGTTCCAGCCATCTACTAAATTTCTGGTCATCTCTCACATGAAACTCAGTTTCCTGGTTCGAAAGCTTTCTCCACTCTAAGCACCACCATCATCAATGTCCATGTGGATGACCTATGTAAACCCAAGAACTTAGAGGTTGGAGCTCCATTCTACTTCAACTCCCCTAGCCTTAGCCATAATTTCTGCTCCAGCTCTGAAATCCTGAATTCTAACCTCTTACTCCATGATCAAAATCTCTAATCCTTTCAGATTCACTCCCTTTTCTTCATCTGTTCTCCAATTATATCAAGAACGTGGACAGCCTCTCCTAATCAACCCCCTTCTGGATACCTTTGCTTGCTGCAATTCTGAAGCTATTCCATCACCCACCCACTTTTTAAACAACATCCTGAATTGTTTAAAGTCCTTTTACCCTACTTACAAAACTCCGATTCTTGGATGAGTTAAGTTTCTAAACTTGGATGCTAAGTATAAAATCATCAAAACAGGGCTTCCCTAGTGGCGCAGTGGTTGAGAGTCCGCCTGCTGATGCAGGGGACACGGGTTCGTGCCCCGGTCCAGGAAGATCCCACATGCCATGGAGAGGCTGGGCCCATGAGCCATGGCCACTGAGCCTGTGCATCCGGAGCCTGTGCTCCACAACAGGAGAGGCCACAACAGTGAGAGGCCCGCGTACCGCAAAAAAAAAAAATCATCAAAACAGCTCAGTGCTACTACAAATTCATGGTCTCCAACTTAGCTGGTCACTAGCACTTGCCATCAATCTATTCAACGTTCTAGTCTGTGCTCTCTCCCATTGTCCTCAGTGGAGATTTCAAATGATCACCTCTTCCTTGAACCCTACACTTAATTTCTCTCTTACTCAGTAGTCAACTTGAATCTTTTTCAGGGAAAATTGAGACCTTCAGACCAAATGTCACTTTTCTGTCCCTCTCCATCCACATCTATGCCAGTATCCACTTTACATTTCTTCCTATCAAGGAAGAGGTATTCCATCCATCCAATACTAAACATTCTACTGTGCTCTGAATCCCACTATCCCAACCTCTTCACTTCAGTTCACCCTTCCCACCCACCCATGCCCCTATTCTGTTTCTTCTGCCTCTGACTCTCCATTGGTTCTTCCCTTTGAGCAGATAAACATACAGCCAGCCCTCCACAACCACAGGCTTTCCTGTGCAGATTCAACCAACCACGGATAGAAAATATTTAAAAAAGAAAGTTCCAGAAAGTTCCAAAAAGCAAAACTTGCATTTGCCTCTCTGGCAACTATTCACATGGCATTTACATTGTATTAGGTATTAAAAGTAATTTAGAGATGATTTAAAGTAAATGTGAGGATATAGGTAGGTTATATGCAAATACTAAAACATTTTACATAAAAGACTTGAGCATCCACAGATTTTGGAATGGGGAGGGGTATCCTGGAACCAAATACCCACAGATACCGAGGGGAGACTGTACTAAAGTCTCTATTATCTTAAAAACAACCCCAACAAGTAATTCTCCCTTACTTCTCATCCCTGTTTTTACCATATATATCCCTTATTTTACAACTAAGCTTCTTGAAAGAGTAATCTACAGGGTATAGCTTCATTTTATCACTTTTTTGTCTACTTTCCTCAATCCACATTTATCTGGCTTCTGCTCTATTCCTTCACCTTATATCTCTCTCCTCTCTTGGGTTCTTGAACTCACTCACCTGGTTTTTCTCTTAATTCTCTGGTCATACCTGATCAGCCTATTTCATGAACTTCTAGTCCTTTTTCTGGTCCTAGGACAGTGTGACCTAGGATTCTGTCCTTGGCCCTCATATCACACTCCTCTCATTCATAACTATGGCTTCAACTAAAATCTATATTTTGTGGACTCCCAAATATATTATTCAGTCCAGACCCTGCCCCTAACTAAACTCCAAATCCTTATTAAACTATCAAATATCTTCATTTGGATGTTCCATAAGTATCTTAAACTTAATATGTCCAAAACTTAATGTCCTCTAAACTATCACCAATATAGCTACTCATCTGGAAATTATCCTAGAAGTCTTTTTCTTCCTCGCCCTAACATGGTCAATAGGTCCTAAATAATTCTCTGATCTGGTTTTGTCTCTTTGGTCCTGGGACACTGAATAAGGACTTTTTTTTTTTTCTAAAATTACTAAAATCTTTTCAATTTTGCCCATGCTTCACAATAACTCAGAATACTTTTTAAAATTCAAATCTCAACATCTTCCTGTTTCAAGACTGGCTTCATCATATAAAATCCAAATTGTGTCTCTTAACATACCATATGAGATCCCTTGTAATCTGACCCTTCCCTACATTTCCAACCCTCATCTTTTGCCACTAACTCACATTCCGGACACATCCTATACTTCAGATATTTAATCTTCATTTTTAAAGTTACATCACTTAAAAAAAAAATCTCTGTACTTTGCACGCCCTATTATTTGGGGGTACACTAGTCCCACCTTTTGCCTAACTTCTCCTTGTCCTTAAACCTCATTTCAGTGTTCCAATTCTTGAAAACGTTTCCTGTTCCCAGGCTAGGTTAATGGTGCCCCCTCCTTGTGGTCCCATAGCAAAGCATTTGATGCACACCTACATCATGGCACTTATCAATTGTACTGTAAGTATCTTGTCTCCCCCTCAAGTTTATGAGCTCCTTGAAGGCGAGGGAGCTGTCTTTCATCTCTACATACCTAGTGATTTGAACATGTATACTAATGTCTACTGAATTAATGATACATTAGGTACAGTTTCTAAATTACTTATCTTACACTAATTTATGTAGCAATGACAATATATTTATAGTGCTTTATTTACAGTTTACAAACTGCTTTCACATACATAACGCTATGATTCTCAGAGACATCCTGTGAGTTCAGTAGGGCAAGTTTTATCTCAATTGCACAAATAGGATAACACGTTCAGATAAGTTAATGGCTCTCTCAAGGTGTTTCAACTAGTAAGGGGTAGAGCCATGATTGAAGCTGAGTTCTTCAGAATGCTACTCCAGTACTACCTGTCTTATACCAACACAATGACAATGCTCTTCTGACTAAAAGAGTCATCAAAACTCTCCTCTTCACCAAGAACCGTATAACCCCTTCAGATGCCACAGGTAGAAGCATGCTCTAAAGAAAGATTTCAGCAGATCCTACAACACTGTCTTCAAAATTTCCAGGTATCCCTTGGATTCCTTTTAATGTGTGGTGGTTCTCTGAACACAATAACCTTCCCTCAAAAACTGGTTCCCCTTCCTGGCTTATTTTTGTTATGGTATCATCATGCTCTGTTACTCTGACTTAAAATTTTGGTGTCATTGTTCTCTTTCTGGACTCCAAGTCCTACTGATTCTTCCAATTCTCTTTTTTTTTTTTAACACCTCCATTGCTGCAATGTTAGTTCAAGTTCTTATTACTTTGTGTACGAGAAAACTCTAACTAAAATCTCTACTTTCCCTCCCCTTTTTTGTACAAAGCATAGGTAGATAAATCTACCCCAAAATTTGGGGTGGTTTCTTAAGGACTAAAGAATAAAGGGAACAACAGCCTGAAACTTATTTTCAAAGTCTTTCTTAACCATTCCCAGTATCTTCCATGTCACTCCAATCTCTTCTGCTTTCCACTACCAATGCTCAAACAATCACTAAAGCAAAATTAGTCTGATTACTGTTTTCTCAAAAAGGTTTGCTCTTCCACCTGTTTCATTCCCACACCCAGTCACTGATCCAATATATCTACTTTCTAATATTACTCAGAATTTGTGTCATATCTGGTTTTTCTCCTTCTCTTAATTCATACTGTGGTCATTCTGCACTTGGACTACTCCATTAATCTTCTGACATCCTGATTTAAGCCTCTCCCATTATAATATTTCATTCTACACAATATCACGTTAGCTTTCAAAAACCAAAATACTGGGTCATTCCTTTACTTTAAAACCTTCAATAATAGTAATGGTAATGGCTATCATTAGTTGAGTACTTACCATGTGTCAGGCCAGGCACTGCGGTACAAATTTTACATGAATTGTCTCTATTAATCCTTCAAAAATCCCATATTATTAACTCTATTTTGCAGATGAGAAAATTGAGGGTTGGTGATATTAAGTATCTTGTCCTCAGTGAAAAGGTTAAAGTAGAACTAGGTTCAAACCCAGGCAGTCTGACTCCAGAGGCTTAATCATCCAGTATTCTTAATTATCCAGAGGCTATACTGCTTAGCTTAAGTTTCAGATCCTCAACTTGGTGTACAAAAAATCCTTTCCAACTTCATCTCCTGCTTGCCAAGAACTTCACACAATACTGTCACATATTTCATGCTTTTTTCAAACTCCATGCCTTTCTGCTGCTGTTTTCTCTACCAGAAAATATTTTCTCTATCCCAGCCCTACCTTATATCTGAAGAAATTCTACTCATCCTTTAAGGCTCCGCTCAAAACATAATCCTTTCAGTAAAGTTTCCCTCCAGTTAAGACAGTTAATTCCTTTTTTACAGCTCCAACAGCACTTTGTATCTAATTCATTATATTATTTATTTGCAACAATGTCTCCCCCACCAGACTGCCTCCAAGAGAATCTATCTTACTTATTTCAATTCTGTATCCCTAATGCCTAGTATTATGTCTGGTACAAAGCACATACTCGATAAATGTTGCACAAATAAATGGTCCCAATCTTTTGCTTATTTGAATCTTACCCATTCTTCAAGACCTCTTTCCTCCTATACAAACCCTTGCTAGACCACTCCAGTCCAGAATCATCACTACCTTCTTTGAACTCAGCTTGCTGGGTCTGCCACTTATCTGGCAATTATTAATCACACCCAGCCTTATGACATAAATGATTAACTTTTTATGAGTACTTATTTCCCCAAGGACCAAGACTGTAGTTTATCTTTCACACTTCTGTTGTTTCCCTACAGTTTTTAGCTATACAGCAGGCATTAAATAAATATTTGCTATTTGATTACTCTGAATTTCCAAAATAAATTTTACATACCATACAAGGATGCCAATTAGCTTTAGCTTATTTCATCTCTGTGTATAAATAAACATTTTTATAATGAAATGAAGTCATATGATTGGCACTAAAACACACCTCATCTAATAAATCAAAATTCTTTCACCAAACTTTTCCTTATAACTCTTACCAATTCATTCAATAGCTCCGAACCTAAAACTTTTGCCTCACTACTGAACAGCTTTCCTCCTTGGCATTTTCCTTCTAAGATGACCTGTTGCCAGTGTTCTCTTTCCTTCTTTCTCTCTCTCTCTCTCTCTCTCTCTCTCTCTCTCTCCCTTTCTCTCTCTCTCCCTCTCTCTCTCTCTCTCTCATACACACACACACACACACACACACACACACACAATATTCTCTGTTCCTTTGCTTTCTATAGGACACATGGTACTGAAGATTTATTTTAGTATGCTGAACAGTTTAACAAAGGTGGAAAGAAAAAGAAAAATCATTTTCAAGAGTTATATTTTTTAGATAGGTAAGTCCACAAAATAGCTTTTGTAAACAAAAATTAAAATGCAAGTTGCTTTAAAATATAATGAAATAGAACTAGTAAAAAACATTGAAGTAGCTATGTGACCCCGAGACCTTTGTGGGTCATCTAAAAATCTGTAATGAAAATAAGCAATCCTAATAAAGCTAAGGTACTGGAAAACATGTTAGCCTCAGATTTATAAGCAGGGCAGCTGGCAACAGAACCTAAATGAATCATAAGGCTGCCCATCAGATATATAATAGCTAAAAAACCTACAACACACACTCTTTAGCATTTTGGTTCAATCTGAAAGTCTGATAATTTAAGAGATAAGGATAATATAACCTATGAAATAAAGAAAACATGTTGAATGCAAAAGAGAGTCACATTGTGGGTGCTAAAATGAACATATACACAATATAGACAATGCATTCTAAGTGATAAAGGTGAATTTTTGTGTCAGGAGTAATAGATTTAATAATCTCAAGGGATAATCTAGTTTTACAAATCTGGGACCTGATCTATACGGCAAAAAGTACATTTTAAAAGTATCTGGAAAGAAAAGGAAGTATCTGAACAATTCAGGCCAAGCAAATTTCCGGGCGAGGAGGGAGAGCAATATACATAAATTCAGGGTTTTATGCTTAAATTACACACACCAATTTTGCTGATGTGTCAATAAGGCATTCACGCCAATACAATCAGCTGTTTTTCCTAGTTTGTTTCTATTTTCTTATTTTCAACTTCCTATCTTAGCTAAAGATAGAAAAATGCTTAACAGAAAATTGTCAAGAGGGCATACTATCTCACCTAAACCACTTGGGCTACACCAACTTTCCAACAGAATTTGACCAGAGCCAGCAGCTGGAGCAGGCTTAGAACTGAACTTCTTTAACTAACCAGGAAACCTAATCACCCATAATCAGTGATATGGAATTACCACTAATAATTTCAGTGAATAATTTATACATGAATCACCTATAGTATCCCAAGATCTCAAACTTCACATGATGTGAATTTCAGGCATTTGATATTAAATACAGAAAGACCTACTTCCCCTTCAAAACCTATGTGACCATAAAATATAGGCCTCCTGACTAGAAGTGTAAGAGTATAAAATTTAGAGACAACAAGGAAAAGTTTCAGGGAGTAAAAAGACTACTTGTATTCAACGTCAACGATGGTCTCCATAACACTACTATGAAATGGTACTGATGCAAAACTAGCACATACTGGACTTAAAAGAAATCTGGATTTTTAACAAGTTAAACCTAAGTTGAACTAGCACTGTGGTCATATATCTTCAGGAAACTGGTGTTCTTTGTCATCAAATGCAACATGAGAGTACAATTATTGACTGAGAAAGACAAGAAAAGCTTGAAGATGAAATCTAAAAGGAGATTTGTATACGAAAGGTAAGTTTCCCAGTAACTTCCAAGGAAGCCAAGAGACTCCATGAGCAGCACAAACCAGTCTGTTGCACACTATATCTAAAGCATGTGATCCATATCAGTCATTCCAACTAGCTAACAAATTCCATGAAGAAAATTGTCTTGAAGAATATACTACAAAGCACATGAGATCTTATATCCATGAGCTCTACTAAACTATAATTTTCTTACCAACAAACTCCTATTTACCTAAATCAAGTGACTTTTATTTCATACCAATAAACTGCAAACATGACTGTGTCTTGCATTCAAAACTCACCCCTAAGGAATATGCCTTATGTCTGGAATCTTATTTTTACTGTATTAAAGCAGTACAAGGGAAATATTACCACATATTTGACAAGAAACAAGAAGATTCACAAGCATAAGGAGAGCATAAACTCACTGTTCAGCAATGTGACTGGTTGTCCCATCTAATAGTAGGGTGAAAAGTACCCAGGGAAATTAACAGACAGCACAAGTATACTGTCAGCAAATTAACAGGCAGCCCATGTCTCCTATTCCCACCCCCACAGAACTTCAGGATTTCACAATAGGATGAATGCCTGAACTACCAATCATTTTTCTTTCTCTTTTTTAAAAGATTTCTCAGGACAAGGATTCCATAAACTCTTTTTTAAGTTCATTCCAATAACTGGCCTGAAAAGATATACTATTAAGTTTTTTAAATTATCTACATAGCCTAGATACAAATTAGTGTTATTATTATTAAAGGAGACTCGAATTGACAAATTAAAATTAAAAAAACACAAAGGAAAAAGTTTTTCTTGTTTTTAAATATTTTAATGGAAACATGTCTAGTCAGATTTCCAAAACTGGGCTAACAGTGTTTACATTGTGCCAGTATACTTAAGAAGCTGAATTAAATAAATAAATAAAACAAATAAAAGTATCTATCTTTCAAAAATAAATGTGATACAATAACGAAACCTTTATTCTAAAATGATTTCAATTTACTGACCAAGCTACAGGATAAAGAAAAATCATTTCAAATTATGTTTTTCACCTCCGCAGCAGTGCTTCAAGTTGATGGGCTCTCCCAGAAAGCGTGGAAATCTTAAGCAACTCTCAATTAGCCCTCAATTTCTCTATTTTAAATTAATCTGCTGACCTGTGGTCGTTAAACAACCATAAATTCTGCACCAGCTGAGAAATATTTAATTTTTTCTTCTAGGGGGAGTGTGTGGGTGTCTGCCTGCAAAGGAGGGCTAACCCCTCTTGGCCTCTGACCAAAAAGTGTTGACGGTTTTCTACGTAAATGCTTCTTCCTATCCCTGAAGCTTTTTTCTCTTTTATGCTGTCTTTTTTCCATCTATTCTGCACTTAAAGCCGGGGCCCCCAAATTCTGGCTCGTCCCTTCACCCTTGTCCGATCCCATACAGTTCCCCCAATTTCCGCGCGGGGTGACACCTGAGGGCCGAACCCCTGCGGCTGGCGCTAACTAGGCGCGAATAGGGCAGACGGCTGTCATTGGGGAGCAGACGTGGGCCAAAGCCGAGGTGATTTCTGACTGCTCATCGCCCGGCGCCGCGTGGCTGAAGGTCTCCGAGCCCCTCGGTCCGCCCAGGCAAGCCAGGCGTGCAGCTGTCGCGGTGCAGGAAGCTAATCGCGGCCTTTGGGCCGCTTTTGACAGACCGGGCAGGAAAAGAAAGGTGCTCTGCGACTAGTAGCCTCACCCCTTCGGCTAGGAGGCCCCCCCAGGGCGAAACCCCCGCCACGGCCAGAAGGCAAGCGAGAGACCGCGGAGCCGCCGCCACCGACTCAGCCCAGCCCAGCAGGGGCCCGCCCAGGGGCCACTCCCCAAGGGAGGCAGCCAGTCATTCGCCCGCCCTTCCGGGCCCGCTCCGGAGGGGACGGTCTCCCGCCCGCCCTCACACAGCTACCTCCTCAGGCCAGGCCCTCAGGGCTTCGTCCACCTCTCACCTTTGACGACTCGGTCAGCCCCGGGAGGGGGCGGCGGGGGCGGGGGTGGGGGCGGTGCAGCCCGGGCCGGCTCCGGGGCGGCCATGCTGGGCCCGGGGCTCGGCTAGGCGCTGGGCCGGGCGGGGTTGGGGGCGGGGGCGGCGGCTACCAGAGCCAAGCGGCGGCGCCGCCGGGGAACATGGCGGACCCTCTTTCCCTACAGAGGGGCTAAGACCGGCATGCACCGCGCGTGCGGGGGCGGGGGCGGAGCAGGCTCTAGGGACTTGGGCAAAATTACTGAGGCTAGGAGAGAAACGGGACGAGCCAAGGGATCAGGTGAAAATTCTGGGCAGGCAGAAACAAAAGAGTGAGAAG
Source organism: Aethalodelphis obliquidens (assembly GCF_003676395.1). Taxonomy (NCBI): domain Eukaryota; kingdom Metazoa; phylum Chordata; class Mammalia; order Artiodactyla; family Delphinidae; genus Aethalodelphis; species Aethalodelphis obliquidens. The sequence goes on along the minus strand of NW_020837981.1, from coordinate 11,435,258 downwards.
AGATGGCTGTCTGCATCTAGTTGCTGCGGTGAATGAGTGCTAGGGAAAACGACACCAGCTTTTATGGAGCTCCCAGTAAGATGGGGTGACGATCAAACCTAAGAATCTCCTACTAATAGAGAAAAAATATATAACAATTTGACTACCGAATCCGGGTACTTTGGTTGGTAACTGAAAGGAGAAATAGAGGAAGCATTCTAGATTCTAGAGCAAAGCAACAGTTCAGAATGGAGTCTGAGAGAGAATCTGACTGACCCTTGTGTTTAGAGCCTGGAACTGTCAAGAGTCTGGAGGCACAGAGTAACAATGCAGGTAGAGCAGACTAGGCTCCAAGGGTTAAGAATCAAAACACGTAAGAGGAAAGAAAGGGATGACACCACGAGACGTTCAAAGAGTACAGAATTCACCTGAAAAGGACACAGCCTCCCTCTTGATTCATTCAGAAAACAGAGATTCCGAAGGCAGAGGAGTAAGTAGGGAACTGGAAATTAGTTCCTCATAAGAAATACCTCACAGGATATTTCTCTGCATATACAGAAATGTGGGCCCAGGTTTTCTATGGAAACTTTATAGAGACGGACATTCATGGGGAACGGAGTAGTGGGACAAGAACTGACTGTTCGGGACTTCCCTGCTGGCACAATGGTTAAGAATCTATCTGCCTGCTAATGCAGGGGACACGGGTTCGAGCCCTGGTCTGGGAAGATCCCACGTGCTGTGGAGCAATTAAGCCTGTGCACCACAACTACTGAGCCTGTGCTCTAGAGCCTGCATGCCGCAACTACTGAGCCCGAGAGCCACAACTACTGAAGCCCACACACCTAGAGCCTGTGCTCCGCAACAAGAGAAGCCACCGCAATGAGAAGCCCGTGCACCACAACGAAGAGTAGCCCCCGCTCGCCACAACTAGAGTAAGCCCATGCGCAGCAAAGACCCAGTGCAGCCAAAAATAAATTAATTTAAAAAAAAAAGAACTGACTGTTCAATCAATAATTATTAGAAGTGTGTATGACACCAGGAAAGGTACTGGATCATGAACAGAGACCAGCATATCCACTAAGATCTATATATCTTGATGGCATAGGATTCAAGTAGCATAGGGTGAGAAATGCCTGCGCATCCTCCTGCTCAATACTACATGTGCTCAGAATGTGTTCAAAATAGATGGAGATAATTAGATAAGCAGTTGTTCAAAGGTCTCAAAGAGCACCTCTCTACCTCTTCATTTCGTCAATCTCAGTGATCGTGAGAGCTGGGGTAAAACGGAAGAGAAATGCCCAATGGGTATTCTTTGCAAAGGGAACTCACAAAATATTTTTTAGAGGGAGGTGAATTTGGGAGTGAGGCAGGGGTGAAAATGGATCTTTCTGGCATGGAAGTGCAATAATTCCACAGGGGAAGGGGAGGGGCAGCCATGGGAAGAGAGCAAGGAAAGGATACGAGGCGCATCACAAACTTGTAGAGGGAGGGCACCAAGAGTACCTAGATCAGGAGTGAGTTTGTAAGAGGAGTTTGAATCCCCAGAAAATCTCCCTAAGGAGGGAAGGAGAAAGTGTGTAATGTGTTGAGTGCCTCTTGGCAGGAAAGGGATAGAAAATATACTAGTGGCAATAATAACAAGGAAAGTCACTCCATATTAGGACCCATTGACTCCTACCTTGAATATATACCTTTCAACTATCCTTCAATTCCTCTTTGGCTGCTCACTTTCACTCAGTCAAAAGCCATATACAGAGCCCCAGGCCACTGGGAATTGGTATTTCTTGCTTCTCCAGGCTTCCCCACCCCAATACAAAAGAGCAAGAGCATACAAAAGGGATTAAATAGACAATTAAGTGACAAGGAATTAAATAGAACTATCTTATAGATTTATTAATGAAAAATACTTTACAAAAACAGTATGTTTGGCCCTAAAATAGTTCAGCTGACTCTCAGGGTTTACAACGGCGACTGAGCGAGTGGCAGTAATGGCTCTGCTGCTGAGGACAGGAGGGTATGTTAGTGTGCCTGACTCCTTCTGTTCAGAAGAGCAATTGTTATGTTGGCAGCCTCGCATTCTAGGCCAAAAGTTTGAAGGCAGAGGGACAATCTGGGCAGGTGGGTTAGCCTGAATGTTGTGGTCAAGACCAAGACTACAGGGCTACATGTCCCTCCAAGGATGGGGGATTGGGAAGACAGAAGGTCAGGTAATAGGGACAGGTGGATAAAACAAAGAAGTTGGTAATATAATAAGGAACAGAATACGAGGGCTCAGGTGGAGGTGGGGGCATAGAGTATTCAGGAATAAAACGGTGACCCTAAGATCCTAAGGAATGGCTAGTGTCCAGAGTAATATGGATTCATCTTTAAGGTGGGTCAAATAAAGCCCTAAACAGCAGCTGCTTCCTTTTGCTAGGTGAATGGAAATTGGAATTTCAAATATTCCCTCTCAAAGAGCCAGGTCTCTTTAGCGGTTCCTGGCACCCCTAGGAGAAGGTGCCAACTCTATGCTGAGATGAGACTAGCACAGCCCCAGCAGGGATGCAGGGTACCAACTCTGCAGAGAAAGCTGTGGCTCCAGGAGAGGAAAGGGGTGACCTTTACCACCTGCTGTGCTGCATGGCTCTAGCCCTGATCTGCTCTCTTCCAGGGGCATCTGCTAGAACAAACAGAAACTCCTCTCTCCCTGTCCTCCTGTGCCCAGATTGCAGGGTGTAACTGCTTTGCCTCCAGTCATCATCTGGGGGCATATCTACTCTTCGAGGACCAGGGGCTCGAAACCCTGGAACAGGACCTGAATTCCAAGCTGACCTCAGGGGTACACGAAGACTGCTTGACGGCAGAGACACAGGGTAAACAATGGGAAGGTGGGAGGGTGAATGGAAAAGATCCTCCCAGGACTGAGCATGAGGAACCTGAAGGCCCTGGTGTCTCTCTGGTAGTGTGGCAGTGTGAGTTAGCTGAGGCTTGCACCCTGGAGTAGTCAGGAATCTGGCGCCAATATGCTGGTTGGTCTCTGACCATGCTCCCCAGGAGGCATCTGTTCTGGTTCGATGGGGGAGACTCCGGTAGTTCAAAGTCCTTCCTGTGTGCTTGACCGCTTCGGAAGTTTCACCCCTGTCACACATAGCCAGAAACTGCTGGACACTCCTCGAAGTTCCTGGGAAGAGAAAAGAAACCCAACGATTGAGCATCTTCAGTAAAACCATTCTCCTTTCCAGAAGACCATTTCTGGCTGTTCCTTCCAACTCCCCACCTCTCCAAGAACATACACATAAGGGAAAGAAGGAACCTAGTTTTGCTTTTAATTTCATTTTTTAAAATTCTTAATAAACATTAAAATCAAGTCTCTTACCTCCAACCTGTGCAAATGAAACAGTCTCCTGGATGTTGCCATACTTCTGTCTCACTGCACTATAATCCTTCCTCCAAAAGACACACACACACACACACACACACACACACACACACAGTCACACACAAATGGCTCTCTAATATTGCAAATGTATGTTCTCACTGTGACAACTTTACTCCTTAAGAGCCACCACTCCAAAACATCACTCAGTTTTTCTGAACATGGTACCTTCACTGAAGTTAAGCTGTGTCTGCTTACATTCTTGCTCATTCTCCAAGATCTCTGCTTTTGTTTGCACCACTCCCACATACATAATGTGAAATGCCTTTTCTATACATTGATTCCCCTTTACTTAAAAGAAACAAAATAACTAATTTTCAAAAAATCACTTCTAAACAATATTTTTCATTCTTTATTTTAAAATTCCATCAACACCTGTACTATACTTACACATATGTATATCTGACTGTTGAAACTCTGAGCTCTTTGAGAGCAGAGAGCTGCCTTCATTCTTCCCTGTATTCACTGTAGCATTTGGTGCAGAACAAGTTGCAATAAATGCTGCCTGACTAATCAGATACCCCTAATAACTGTCAAAGGAGGCTGGCTACCTGGCTGTTCCACTGAGTAATATGAAGTCCATTTGTCCAGAAGGCCTGCGTATCCAAAGCTCCCTAAAATTTGGACACAAATATCAACAATACTACTCTATCTTCTGTTCTAAGAATGACAACCATCCCTTGCCCTGGGGATTTACATATCCACAGACAGGTTTCTCAACCTCGGCACTACTGATATTTTGGGCTGACAGTTCTTTGTTTTGGGGGTGGGATGGGGTGTGCAAGGAAACTGCTTATGCATTGCTGGATGTTTAGCAGCATCCCTGGCCCTTCTACCCACTATATGCCAGTAGCACCTCCCCTTTCCCGTTGAGAATCACTGCCTTAAACTGTAGATTCAGCCCATAAGGAGGAAAAGGAACAAATCTAGCTGTGGAGGGTCAAAGCCAAAAGGATACTGTCCACCTTCCCCAGGATTGTCTGGGTCTCTATACATGGCATGGATATTCCAAGGGTCTTTCCAAGTCTCCCATTCACACCTCGTCCTCCTAGATCAGGGGTCCCCAACCCCGGAGCCACGGTCTGCTATCTGTCCATGGCCTGTTAGGAACCAGGCCACACAGCAGGAGGTGAGCAGCAGGGGAGCAAGCGAAGCTTCATCAGTATTTACAGCCACTCCCCATCACTCGCATTACCGCTGGAGCTCTGCCTCCTGTCAGCATTATGGCGAGTTGTATAATTATTTCATTATATATTACAATGTAATAGTAATAGAAGTAAAATGCACAATAAATGTAATGCGCTTGAATCATCCCCAAACCATCCCCCCTGCCCCTCCCATCTGTGGAAAAATTGTCTTCCACGAAACTGGTCCCTGGTGCCAAAAAGGTTGGGGACCGCTGTCCTAGACCATCGCTCAACTGAGACTCGGGATAGAAGGAGAGGAAACTAGCTGATAGAGATGACACTTCCTGTTTTGGGGGATCTTAAAGACTAGGTATTAACTCCCCTTGGTCACTTAAAAGCATATCCTATCATGACTGAAGCAATTCATTTTCATGGGTAGTTAGATTCTGGGAGCTCTGGTCTAGACCATGTTGCCCAAGAAATGATTCAACCATAATTCATCTTTAAAGCAGTCATTCATATCCCTTTACAACCCCACCTGTGACCCCTCTTCCCCCACCCCCCAACAGGTGTACTGATTTGATTCTTCCAAGTCCCTGGAAATGTACCACATTCCAGCACATAATAGTAGATTGTGGGGAGAGTTACCTGGGGGTCTATGGGGCTCCCCTGCCACGCTGGGCATCAAGACATCTGGGGACAGGAACTGTGGTTGGGATGGGTAGAGTTGGGGACCAAGGAGAAACACAGGAGGGTCATGGATGACAGGGAGGGAAGAGGAGCTGGAACAACGGTGCCCGGTTTCCAAAGGCTTTTTCCTCGCGTTTGATGAATCCTTATAATGAGACAAGACAAAAAAACATAGAGATGAGGATTAACACAGAGCAGGATATGGTTGGGTAAACAGTGAGGAAAGCAGGGGGAGATGGAAGGAACTAGAGTAAAAGCATTCCTTAATCTAGAGAGGGACCCAATTTACTTGTCACTCTCCCTATCAGCCCCTCTAGGAAACATCCTGACCACTATGAACTGGAGACACCAAACTACAGACTCTCTTCCCTTAATCTATCTTCCTCATAACCCTCACCTTCCCAAACCTAACATCAAGGTCTTTAGCAAACTCCTTAATGCTAATAGTAGAATTAGAGAGATTGTGATAGAAATTTAAAAATAGAGAAGAGGGGAATTCCCTGGCGGTCCAGGACTATGTGCTTTCATTGCTAAGGGCACAGGTTCAATCCCTGGTCAGGGAACGAAGATTCCACAAGCTGCTCAGCATGGCCAAAAAAAAAAAAAAAAAAGTAACAAAAGCCTCTAAAAAATACATATTTAAAAATTAAGAAATTAAAAATAGAGAAGAAATGAGAGAAATTCAGAAAGCCTGAGAGATTGAAAAAGAAAATTCTACACTCTCTCTAAATATTGGGAACTAATATATATCTCCCTAAATGTACAATCAAAAACTCTCTATTTCATCTCTCCCATTACTGCTACACTCTACAGTCTCCACTTTGGTGCTGCCTGTCAAGTTTGTACCCATTGATGCTTATGACCTGCTCTATGCTCCATTCAACATTCACTTCTGTGGCAAAATCTCTGAAATATCCCCTTTAACATATGAAACACTAATATGTCCAAAATTGAACCAACATTCTTCCAAACTCCTCCTCCTGGTACCGTATTTTCTTGTCACCTAGACTGAAATGTTGACATTGCCCTTGATTTTGCACTTTTCTTCCACAATTCCATTAGTTACCTATGCCATGTAATGTCATTTCTACCTATAGGTTTGTTTTTTTTTTTGCAGTACGCGGGCCTCTCACTGTTGTGTCCTCTCCCGTTGTGGAGCACAGGCTCCGGACTCGCAGGCTCAGCGGCCATGGCTCACGGGCCCAGCCACTTAGCGCCATGTGGGATCTTCCCGGACCGGGGCATGAACCCGTGTCCCCTGCATCGGCAGGCGGACTCTCAACCACTGCGCCACCAGGGAAGCCCTCTACCTATAGGTTTTATATTTAAACTCAATTGGACCACTGCAGCAGCCTCCAATTTAGTCTTCCTATCTCCAGCCCACTACCTCCTTAGTGTGGCCTGCAAGTTCCTATGTGATATGGCAATGCTGATCTTTCTCACTTTATCTCCTACCATTCCTGTGCCTTTTACACTCTAACCTTTTTAACATTCCTCAGACACACCAAGCTCATTCCACCTCAGGGCCTTTACACTCTGCGTTTCTGTTACCGGGAATGTTCTTCCCGTGGCTTACACCTTCATGTCACTGAGGTCTCTGATCAAATGTTACTTTCTTAGAGCTGATTTCCCTCACTACTCTATCAAAAATAGCCCTGAGAATAACCACTATTACCTCTTTACTCCTTATCCTCTTCCTTTGCTTTATTCTTCTTTATCACACATTGTCTGGGGTTTACTTGTTTATTGTCTTTCTCTCCTAGTAGAATACACTTATTTTCACTCCAGTATCCCCAGCACCTTGAACAGCTCCTGGAACATTACAGGCACTTAATAAATAATATATTAAATAAAATAATCTATATTCCAGTATATCTTATTTCCTTTACTAGATTGTAAGATATTTTGTGTTGTTCCATCAGTGTGTGCTCATAGCACCTAACAACAGCATGGCACATGGTAGGCATTTACCATATAGCATAAGGACCAGGTGCTAGTCCTCTCGGCATGTGACACAGCCATAGAAGAAAGAGACACCACTCTTCACTGGTTTCCTTTCTATCTCTCTGGTCTCTTTTACCAAGTCTCCTTTTCGGGTTCTTCAGAAGAACCACCTCAAATCTGATACTCTTCAGGGATATGTCCTGGTTCCTCGCCTCTTTTTGTAATACTCTTTTCCTCTTTTTAGTGGCTATGATTCTCGAATCTCAATTTCAAGTTTATATGTCTCACAACCAAAGGCCTACCAGATACCTGTCTCCACTCAAGCTTAATATATCCAAAATTGCAGATATCTCTCCCCCCAAATATATTCCTGCTTCTCCTCCCTCAAATATTATCATTATCAACCTACAACTCCTAGATATTATCCTTGATTCTCCTTTCTCCATATCCAGGCAAGCAGGTACCAAACACATTAATTTTTACTTCCTAATTGGCTCTCCAGTATGTCCACTTCTATCCTCCTGAACTCCTTACTGTGGTTCATGATATGACCCTTGTTTATAGTGTTTCCAGTCCCACTTGTCAATACTCTCCATCCTTCCCTCACCAGACTCTAATCATGCCATACCAATGAGCTTCTTTTAACTCAGTTAATGTCTGCTTCAGGTCCCTTTATCTGCTACATTCTTTTTACTTCCTGTAGGAAGACTTCCCTGATTCTTCAAGCCTGGTTTAGATGTCCCCTCTATTATGCTTCCATAGCATTAAATCCTATCATATTATATTACAATTGTTTATTTATCTGTCTCCCCCAGTAGACTGTAAAGTCATGAGAGCAGGGACTGTATCTAGTTCACTCACCACCACTTCCCCAGCATCTGGCACAATACCTAGAACATAAGCTCAAAAAGCATTTGTTTAAAAGAATGAATCGGGACTTCCCTGGCAGTCCAGTGGTTAAGACTTCGGCTTCCAATGCAGGGGTTGTGGGTTCGATCCCTGGCAGGGAGCTAAGATCCCACAGGCTTCGTGACCAAAAAACCAGAACATAAAACAGAAGCAATTTTGTAACAAATTCAATAAAGACTTTAAAAAAATGGTCCACATCAAAAAAATAAAAAAAAGAACGAATCAATGAATAAATGAATGATACAGAAGTCAGGACAAAGGAAGCCAACTCTCCTAGGAAAATAACAATTCGCCATTAAAGGTATATGAGAACAAATATTGGGAAGAAAAGGCCACCTTTTCCAAAAAGAATGGCCAACTGTTCAGAGCTCTTTAGAAACTTATGAGCAATAAACTGGAAAAAATGACTACCTCTAGGGAAAGAAGTTGGATCTGAAGAAGTGGTGGAAGAGACAGTTTTCTTTTTGTACATTTTTATATCACATATTTAAGACCTGTTTTTTAGTATTTATCAAACTGACCTGGTGAGCATGCTTCAATATACTGGTGCTTTGTATCCTGACCCCTACTGAAATAAAAATTCAACTTGCTTTGGGCAAGTGTGTGAAATTCTCAAAAGGCACGTTTTAGAAACCCAACCACTGAAACTATTTGAATTAGCTGATCTCTGCTGACTTGGGTGTCCCTGTCCCTTTCACATATAGACTACTGCATTAATGCCATAATGAAAAGCCCCAAGGATGAGGATTTTAAATCATTTTCCTTCTCTTGCTAATGTACATGCTTCATTTCAGCTTGAAAGCACACTGGACCCTACTCAGTCATGTACTAGGATGGGGAAGAAAAGGCAAAAAAATACTCCAACCCATCTCTTATCTTCTTCCTTTGATTAGTACAGTGGGTTCTAACCCAGTCAGCAGCAGTGGCTTCTCCAAGACTCCTCTTGAGGCTGCTAGTACTCTTCTCATCCTGGGGAAGCCTATAATACACCTTCCAGAACTGCTACAGAGAAGGGACATTCTTCTAGGCTCCAAGTAAATGTGTGTCAAGAAAATAATGACTATGTGTCCTCATTTTTGCTGAGTGCATATGGCTTTCCCCCAGATTACAACTTTCAGCTTCTCCTGCCCCTTCACCTGCAGTATATTTTTACCTAGCAAGAGAAAGAGGATGCTCTGAATAGATAGACCCTGATTCTACTTACAAAACTGTGGGAAGAGACTGGGACGTCCTCCCTCTCTGAGACAACGGTGCCACTGAGACTGCGTGAGATGCGCCGAAAGTTCTCTGCACCATACTGATCATCCTCCCCACACTCCCTGCTGGGGCCTCGGCCAGGTGCAGCCTTCAAACACACAGACACACACAGGCAGACACAGAACACCAGACATGTGGTTTTCCCACAGACCCTGTCCCGGGGGATATGGGAGAGAATAGGGTAAGACTCACTAGTAGATATCTGAATTAGACGTATTTAAAAGGTAGTGGCCATGTGGCAATCTCCTCTCACTCAAAAGAAGCCCAATCTGGGACGAAGTGAGAGAGTAGCATTGACATATGTACACTACCAAATGTAAAATAGATAGCTAGTGGGAAGCAGCCGCATAGCACAGGGAGATCAGCTCAGTGCTTTGTGACCACCTAGAGGGGTGGGATAGGGAGGGTGGGAGGGAGATGCAAGAGGGAGGGGATATGGGGATATAGGTATATGTATAGCTGATTCACTGTTATACAGCAGAAACTAACACAACACTGTAAAGCAATTATACTCCAATAAAGATGTTAAAAAAAAGAAAAAGAAGAAGCCCAATCATAGACCTTCTTCTCTTCCAACAGCCCCACATTACCATGCCGCTGCTTTACCACCAACCCTACCACTCATCTCTCTCCATAATTCTTTCCCAACACATCACCCCATGCCCAAAACTTTAGCACCTGAGGTGGCTACCTGAGAAGTAGACACTGTATTGGCTTCATGGAGACTGTGCTCTATTTCTGCTGTTGGGGTCTTTGAGAGATCAAGGCCAGGGGCTGAGCGCAACCTCCTTCCTACACCATCTGTAGAGCCTGAGGAGGAAAACATAAATACAAGTTGAAGCCATCTCTTCTCCTGGAGTCTAAACTCAGCCTGGCAGCACAGAACTCAGGAATTCTTGTTTCATTAAATAACAAATATGCATCTCTGAATCCACTGGAGGATGGGCTCCTGGAATGTAGAAACAGGAGTTTCAGAATATGGATAGCTTCCTATAAGACCATAAGGATCTCAGAACACAGGCCTTGAAGAACCTTGTTGAGAAAGGGCTCTGTGGACAGATAGCTGAATAGTAAATATAATCAGCTTTGCTTCTGTCAGCCTTGGGCCCAAGACTTATAATACATACAGAGGAAATTATCTGATATAGTGATTCTCTAGAGTGTCTGTGATGACAAAGGAACTATTATCTCCAGTCTGATTAGGAATTGAAAATTATCATAGTAATCACATATTAAACCGACTCATTTTAGAAAGCAGGAAAATGAGTTCCAGGATCTGACAAGTAGTAAGTAGTTTAACCAGGATTAAAACTCAAGTCTCTGCACTTACACTTCCAGTTATATACTATGAGCAGGAGCTCTTCAGCAACATTTTGTATGTGCAGTGCTCTTTTACTTCCCCCATTAGCTTCTCTCTTTTTTTTTTTTTTTCCTGTACACGGGCCTCTCACTGTTGTGGCCTCTCCCGTTGCGGAGCACAGGCTCCGGACACGCAGGTTCAGTGGCAATGGCTCACGGGTCTAGCCGCTCCGTGGCATGTGGGATCTTCCCGGACCGGGGCACGAACCCGTGTTCCCTGCATCGGCAGGCGGACTCCCAAGCACTGCGCCAGCAGGGAAGCCCCAGCTTCTCTCTTTTCTTCACTTAAATTCTAAACAAATTCTAAATGTTTATCTCTTCCTCAAAATCTTGCGAGACTATTAAGAGATGAGCTGTTCCAAACTGGATATGTGACTCCCAAGGCGCTCACCCCAATACAACTAATTAAGCCTTCCATTCTGAAAATGCACACATCCTTGACCTACATTTGATATATATGTCTATTGCCAATTCATGTCTTGATTTGTTATTTTGATTCTGATATTGCTGATATACTAAGCAAGAAGGCCAGTTATTTTCAATATTTCCTTGTGCTTAAATGCAGTGGTTCCAATACTACCTCAGATTCATCTAGAACTTTTAAAAACTACAGCTTTGTGTACCTCTCTGCAGACCTACTGAATCAGAATCTTTCTGGCTGGAGCCTGGGAATATTTATTTTTAAAAGGTTTCCACAAAAAGTGTGGGAGAATATCCTCAAACATTGTTGGAAGAAATGTGAAATGTTATAGTTTTCCTAAAAAGCAATCTAGAGATAACCATTAAGACTGAAAATATATTTATCCTCTTAACCAATAGTTCTACTCCTGGGAATAAGAAGCAAAACTATCTGTTTATTGCGGCCTTGTTTGTAGTGGCCAAGAACTAGAAATAAAGTAATGCCCATCTATAGCAGAATGGCTAAATACATTACAGTATCCTCAATATCAAATATTGTCCAGCCACTAAAAAGAATGAATTGAGTTAAACTAGATGACTTAGAGGAATTTTCATCAAGTATTGTTGAGTTAAAGGAAAAAAATCTGTAATATTATCCCCAAACAAAAAAAACACTATATATGTAGGTCTATATAGGATTATATGAACAGAGAAATACAGAAATATGCACATTAGACTACTGTCTGAGAAGGTGGTGGGGGATAAATGGTAGGGATTGATTTGAGGGAAGGAGAGAGAAACAAAAATTGTCTGTAGTAAAAACAACATAGGAACTTCCCTGGCTGTCTAGTGGTTAAGAATCTGCCTTACAATGAAGGATACATGGGTTCGATCCCTGGTCAGGGACTAAGATCCCACATGCCATGGGGCAAGTAAGCCCATGCCCCGTAACTACTGAGCATGCAGGCCACAACTAGAGAGCCCATGTGCCACAACTACTGAGCCCACGTGCTCTGGAGCCTGCACGCTCTGGAGCCCGTGCACCACAGCTACAGAGAAGCCTGCCCAGCGCAGCAAGGGGCACATATACCGCAACGGAAGATCCTGCATGCCACAACTAAGACCCGACGCAGTCAAAAATAAAATAAAATAAAATAAATAAATAAATATAAAACAACAACAACAACAATCATGTGTGCTATGATCCCATTTATATAAAATTATTCTGGGCTTCCCTGGTAGTGCAGTGGTTAAGAATCTGCCTGCCAATGCAGGGGACACAGTTCGAGCCCTGGTCCAGGAAGATCCCACATGCCACGGAACAACTAAGCCCTTGCACCACAACTACTGAGCCTGTGCTCTAGAGCCCGTGAGCCACAACTACTGAGCCTACGTGCCACAACTACTGAAGCCCATGTGCCTAGAGCCTATGCTCTGCAACAAGAGAAGTCATCGCAATGAGAAGCCCGCGCACTGCAACAAAGAATAGCCCCTGCTCGCTGCAACTAGAGAAAGCCCGCGCACAGCAACGAAGACCCAACGCAGCCAAAAATAAATAAATTTATTTTAAAAATAATAATAATAAAATTTTTCTTCCTTTTTTAAAAAAACCCATTCTTCAGGTGACTATGATGGACAGCCAGATTTAAGAATTACAGCTGTAATGGTTAGAATTTGGTGCTCCTCTAATCAAGTCAAGTGTGATTCCTACCTAGACAAGAAGGTAGCCATTGGAACCTCCTGATTCCTTTAAAGATACTTAAACAGAGGTGGAGGTGGCCTTCTGTAAGGAGTACTGTTGAGGGGACTTCTTGATTTGATAGAATTAAGGTGACATCTACTCACTGATCAATAGTAACAAGAAGAAAGACTACCAGACATTATGTACTTCTTGATATGATATAAGAAGTCTAAGTACTACCTATGAAATATTCTTATTTTTAAAAAGTAAACCTGATTTTAATCAAGAATCAAACCTTCTAGCCCTAAGTACCAAGTTATAGGGAAAAAGAGGGTCTTAGGAGAACATGTTTTAAAAACAAAATGACAACAAAAAAACCTCTCCTAGAATATAATCTAAAACGTGGAAGACAAATGACCAAATTTCTTCAACAAATAAATGGCAAGGGGAAAAAAGAGACAGGAATCTTACAGGCTTAAAAGAAGCCTTGAGACACATCAACAAAATGCAATGTGTGGATCTTGTTTGGATTCTGATTCGAAATAAACCAACTGTGAAAAGACACCTGTGGGACAATTGAAAAAAATTGAATACTGGCTAGTTACTGTATTATATTAAGAAATTATTGCTAATTTTTTAGGTATAATAATATTATAGTTCTGCGTTTTAAAAGAGTCTTTATTTCTTAGAGATACATTCCAAACTATTTATGGAGGAAATGATATAATGTCTGGGATTTGCTTTAAAATAATCCAGTGGGGAGGGAAAGTGGCAGGGGCGGGGGAGGGGTCCCTAAATCAAAATCAGCCATCGGTTGATAATTGATAATCATCTTGGAAGTTAGTGATAAGAACAAGGGGGTGATTATAGCATTTACTCTTTACTTTAGAATATATTTGAAGTTATCCATAACAAAACATTATTTTTAATTTTTAAGATGATGTGTGAGCAACTTCAAAATACTATGAAATTTAGAATATAGGTCAAGGGCAGTGTTCACATAACCCTTTAGGAACTATAGTCATGTCAAAACTAATCTGGTTGCAAAATACCACATTCTATATGATTCTATTTATATGAAATGTCCAAAATAGGTCATCTATAGGCAGAAAATAGATTAGAGGTTTACTGGGGAGTGAATACTAATGGGTACAGGATTTCTTTTGGGGGTGATGAAAAAATACTTTAACTGATTGTGGTAATGGATGGACAACTCTGTCAATATCCTAAAAAACCACTAAATTGTACACTTTAAATAGGTGAATTGTCCAGTACATAAATTATATATCAATAAAGCTTTCTTTTTTTTAAAGCAATAAGTCATACAGAGAAAGACAAATACTATATGATCACACTTATATGTGGAATCTTTAAAAAAGCCAAACTCATAGAAACAGAGAATGGAATGGTAGCTGCCAGGAGCCAGGGGGTGGGGGGAATATAGAGATGCTGATCAAAGGGTACACATCATTTCCACTTATAAGATGAATAAGTTCTGAGGATCTAATGTATAGCATGGTGACTATGGTTAACAATATTGTATTACTATATACCTGAAAGTTGCTAAGACAGTAAATCTTAAATGTTCTCACCACAAAAAAAAGAAAGAAAGATATTGTAATTAGGTATGGTGATGGCTGTGTTAATTAACTTTGCTGTGGTAATCATTTTGCAATATATACATGTATCAAACCATCACACTGTAGACCTTAAACTTATACAGTGTTATTTGTCAACTATATCAATAAAATTGGAGAAAAAAAGTAATTTGGTGCTTAATAAATGCTTTACAATAAGATAAAGCAAGACTCCCCTAAAGATATATTCTGTCATATATGGATCCTAACTGGCATTTTCCTTCATCGTCCACTTCTTGATTTATTCCACTGATCTCTTCTTTATTCTGCCACGTCAGTTCTGAAAGACTCAATTTAAAAAAGAGACTCTAAAAAAAATAAAAATAAAATAAAAATAAAAAAGAGACTCTAACCAAAATAAAACCTAGTTTGGTTTCACAAGTTGTTTTGAGGACTGATTCATTAACTGGATTTTTTAAATTAGTTTTTGTTCACTATTAAGTAAAAATTAATGGTTGCTAGGTACGCTTTCATACTGTTTTCAGAAGTATAGGGCTTCCCTGGTGGTGCAGTGGTTAAGAGTCCGCCTGCCGATGCAAGGGACACGGGTTCGTGCCCCAGTCCGGGAAGATCCCCCATGCCGCGGAGAGGCTGGGCCGGTGAGCCAAGGCCGCTGAGCCTGCGCGTCCGGAGCCTGTGCTCCGCAATGGGAGGGGCCACAACAGTGAGAGGCCCGCTTACCGCAAAAAACAAACAAACAAAAAAAACCAGAAGTATAATCTTCCTGAGTTTGCCAGTATGTATCAAGAGATTTTTTAAAGTTTATAACCTTCAACTAGTTATTACCCTTCAAAAAGTTTATCCTAAGGAGTTTATCAGAAATGTGGCCAAACTCTTAAGTATAAGGATATTCATCACAATGCTGTATTATCAAAAAATTTTAAGTAACCTAAATATTCAACCACAGTAGAATGGTTGAATATATTATGGTGTATTTATATGCAGCATATTATAGTCATTAAAAGTAGTTTTTTCCAAAGGGAAAATGCTTATGGATATAATGTAAGAAATCATGGGACTAAACTATATACATATATTATAATCCAGCTTTTTGTAAAAACAAAACAAATAAATATATAGTATATATGCATAAAAAACAAAACCAGAAGCAACATAGATGGAGATTATTATATTAAGTGAAGTAAGTCAGAGAAAGACAAATATAATACGATATCACTTATACGTGGAATCTAAAAAAATGACACAAATGAACTTATTTACGAAACAGAAACACTACAGACTCACAGACGTAGAAAACAAACTTATGGTTACCAAAGGGGAAAGAGGGGGAGGGATAAAATGGGTGTTTGGGATTAACATATACACACTACTATATATAAAATAGATAAACAACAAGGACCTTCTGCATGGCACAGGGAACTATATTCAATATTTTGTAATACCTATAATGGAAAAAATCTGAAAAAGAATATATATATATATATACACACACACATATATATATGTGTATATATATATATATATATATATATATACATATATATATGAACTAAATCACTTTGCTGTACACCTGAAACTAACACAACTTTGTAAATCAACTATACTTCAATTTAAAAAAAAGTATGTCACGACACTATTGATACTATGTATAAAATAGATAACTAATGAGAACATATTGTATAACACAGGGAATTCTACTTAGTGCACTGTGATGACCTGAATGGGAGGGAAGTCCGGAAGGGAGGGGATATATGTATATGTATGGCTGATTAATTTTGCTGTACAGTAGAAACTAATACAACATTGTAAAGCAACTATACTCCAATAAAAATTAATTAGAAAAAAAAAGTAAACTAGGGGAAATTTGGAAAAAAAAAAGTATGTCAACCAGAGGTGGGGGGCGGCAACCCAAAGCCAGAAGTAAACTCATGAAACTACTGCCAGGGTTATCAATGATTTTTGTTACTTTATATATTTTCAAAACCATCTACAATAAAAAATGTTGCTATCTGGGATAACATAAGGTTTGTTTTGTTTTGTTTGTAATATAATGTTTGACATTCAATTGGTTAGTTCAGTTTTAATTGCAATATATTTTTATATGTGTTTATGATTCTTAAAATACTTGACATTCGTATATTCTTTCTCCCTTATATTAGAGAGGAAGCTAATTGAGGCAAACTCCAACTTTTGCTCATTCTTTGTAATCTTCCCATACTGCCCTGTCCTATGTATTAATACCTAAGGAGCACTTAATAAATGTTATTGCAAAGTTTACACTAGAGTGGAGATGCTAAAAAACATATCTTAATATTAAATCTTATATTTATATGATATCTCCCACTCTGATGCTCCTGGGAATATAGCAGATTTTCAATAACCACTTGTTTGGTTATAATTAAATATTGGTTGGCTGCATGCAAAGAACTATACCACCTAAACTGAAGATAAATTTCTGAGTTTAATTTTACAGAATCATACATATCATTTAAAGAGTTGGAAGGTATCTTTAAAAAATAAAATCATTGGGGCTTCCCTGGTGGCACAGTGGTTGAGAATCTGCCTGCCAATGCAGAGGACACGGTCTGGGAAGAGCCCTGGTCCAGGAAGATGCCACATGCCGCGGAGCAGCTGGGCCATTGCACCACAACTACTGAGCCTGCGCTCTAGAGCCCGCGAGCCACATCTACTGAGCCCACATGCCCCAAATACTGAAGCCCACGCGCCTAGAGCCCGTGCTCCACAACAGGAGAAGCTACCGCAATGAGAAGCTTGCGCACCGCAACAAAGAGTAGCCCCCGTTCTCCACAATCAGAGAAAAGCCCACGCGCAGCAACGAAAACCCAATGCAGCCAAAAACAATAAATAAATAAATAAATTTAAAAAATAATAATAATAAAATAAAATAAAATCATTGAACCAATTCTCTCATCTTATAAGTAAAAACTTGGATATTAAATGACTTGTCCAAATTTTTACTGACAGTTAATGATGGAGACAGAACAATAGTTCAGGCTTTGGAGTTCTTAAGTACATCAATCTTAAGTTATAAATATCCTTCATGTCTTCAGTTTACAGAACTAATTCTGTGCTGTGCATTTAACATTAGACTTCACTCTTCACACAACATAATCTCACAAAGAGTCGGTGAACAGGTACCCTACAAGCATACCACCTTGAAAATTCTAAACCTGGTAGTTCCTGAACGGATCAGGGAAGGTCTTGATATTGCTGGTTCAGTACGATCTGGATATGCCACACTGGAGACTTGGCTCAACGTGAACATCCTCATTGCAAGTTGGAGCTTGTTCCTAAGCCATAGAAGAATGACTTTTCCTCCCAGCCTCCCATACCTCATGCTAAGTCACTCTCAAAGGCCTAGGAACCACTCCTTAGCATTCATACTCAGCAGCCCTGGGCAAATACTCACTGGTCTCTTTAGAAGGAGGGAACTAGCTTGTGAGTGATGATTCTGCCCCCATTCTCCACTCTAGCCAGAAAAATGTCTAGCCCTTGTCATGAAGTCTTTATGAATAAAGTCAGAAGTTCTACTGCTGCCTCCTAAGCTGAGGATATTATTTACATAGAACACCATCCCCCTTCTGATCTTATCTTCCTGCCTTCAGCTTTTCGATGCCCCCCACACCCCCTGCCCCTGGTTGCATTCTTACCTGTTTGGCTCAGTGGGTTCCAGGCCACTTCCTGCTGCCCCCATCCAGAAGAGCCAGATTGAGAAACCTGAAGACTGGCCTGGTAGAGAGACTCCAATTCTGAGGTCTCCTGCTCTGTGTCTTGGTTCCAATGTGGATGCAAAAGGATGTGGTTTCTTTCTGGATAAGTTACACAGGTATGGGAATCAGGAGGGGAGGACTTCATTCCTGGCCCAGGGACCCCAAGCTGAGAATCACAAAGCCTTGTAACATTCAACCAGGAATCCAAAGGCAAGGAAGTTCCCAAGTTGACACTGCTGCCCAGCTCCTTAGGCCTAGCATCTCTCACTTGAGACGGTTTCCCATGGTAAATACCTGACTCTGCCAACCTGGACTGTCCTCCCCTAGAAGTTTCACCATTAGGCAGCCCAGAGTTCATGGCAAGAGAAGGATGATCAGCAGGCTCTCCCCAGGAAGGCAGTCTGTTCCTACCATCCACAGAGGGTTGTTGTTTTGCCCAAGGCCAATGACCTTTCCCTTGACCCTGTGGGAATGGAGGCTTTGAGTCAGAAAGGGAAGAGTCCTTCCTTAGACTGTTGGGCAAACTTCTATCCTGGGAACCTGTACCAACCCTTGTGGAGGTGCCCTGCATCCTCTGGAACTGCTCTGCCAGAGAGCGGACAAGCCCCTTTGCGGTAGGAAACTCTGGCCTATAGGGCTCCTCGCTGCCTCCGTCCACTTTTGAAGTCAATGAAGTTTTGAGGCTTTGGGTTTGGAAGCATTGGTTAGTTTTCTGTAAGGTATTAGGAGAGTGAAGCACAGAAGAGGAAGGAGCAGGCATTATGGAGTGGCAGGCCCTGTACAGAGAAAGGCTGGGCTGAGCTGATGAACTTGAAGGACCACAGCCTAGACTGTGTGCATCTCCTCTCTCAGAGGTGGTTGTTCCAGTTGGGTGTAGCCAAGGCATCGCCTGGGATGAGTCAGCAGGATCCCTCTTTTCTTGAAATAGCTGTTCTTGATCAGTGCCTCTTCCTCCTTGTTGGGGGAACCTTGTGCAGCTGCTGTTGTCCCCCCTGTAGCTTTGCAGCTCACCCTCTGGTTCCCAACCATGATGAGAATTCTTCTCAGTTCTCCCTGGTGTTTTATGTAAGCCCTGCCTGTGGAACATAGAGGGGTCAATGCTGTCCACCTCAACAGAAGTAAGAAGGTTCGAGGCAGACCCACCAGAGGAATTGTGCTGTGGAGCAGACAGGGCAGATGACTCTGGGAATAATGGCGAGTGTGACTCATGGCAGGAAGCGGATGAGTAGATGAAAGAACTGGCCCCAAACTCTGTATTCATGTAGGGTTCCAGTTGGGCCTCTTGGCTTAACAATACTTGGAGCGGGATAGGCTGTTCACTGAAATAAACAGAGAGAGCCAGTCATAAGCTGTCTTAATTGACAAGATCACTTACAAAAATAACTGTTCATTTGGTTTCCATTTCTAGCTACTCACAGAGGTAATGGTGAAAATAAATGGAAAGACAAGCATAAGTAGAGTCAACAGATCAGAGGTTCACAAGAGAAGGCACATAGTCGGCTCACACCTAAGTAACAGGTAATATTAATTCTCTTTATTAAATACCCTCATCAAAGTTGCCCACAGTAATAGTAAATAAAGCTCTTGCTAATATTCTTCATTCCCTGTAAAGTCCCATTCCAATCATATTCTACTTACAAATTCAAAAACAAAAATTGCTCATGCCATATGCAAATGACAATAGAAGGTAAGCAAAGCCTAGAAATCACTCATCCCTAGGGTCCTGAGAGGCAGATCAGCCAAAAGAACCAGAAGGCCACATTTACAGAGTACAGGATGATTTGGGCTCCTGGGATTAATATAAAAATCAACCATTTC
The DNA here is from genome assembly GCF_003676395.1 of Aethalodelphis obliquidens. Lineage (NCBI taxonomy): Eukaryota > Metazoa > Chordata > Mammalia > Artiodactyla > Delphinidae > Aethalodelphis > Aethalodelphis obliquidens. The sequence continues at coordinate 11,415,351 of NW_020837981.1, read as the reverse complement.
AATTTTTTTTTTTTTTTTTCTTTTTTTAGTACGCGGGCCTCTCACTGTTGTGGCCTCTCCCGTTGCGGAGCAGAGGCTCCGGACGTGCAGGCTCAGCGGCCATGGCTCACGGGCCCAGCCGCTCCACGGCATGTGGGATCTTCCCGGACCGGGGCACGAACCCACGTCCCCTGCACCGGCAGGCGGACTCTCAACCACTGCGCCACCAGGGAAGCCCTCAAATGTATTTTTATAATCTGGATTTGGTTGTATTTGTTTACTGAGATATTTCCCCAAAGTAATGTGCTGTGACTCTCTTGAGATTTGGGAGTGGAAGTAGGGATTAACTGCAGTTAGATTTCTTACTAATTGTTTTGTATTTCTGACCTAAAGAACTCAGGGCTAGAAGCACTTAGATAAAACCTCAATCACTCACACACATCTAATGGCAGAAGTTTTCTGAAAAGAGTTTAGCTGCCTAAATTGCTTATAATCAAAACACATCTCTGATCAGATTCTCAAATTAGCATTCAGCGAATGTGGTAAACAATAGGAGAAAAGAAGAAAGAAGAAGATCCTAGCTATGAGCATTAAATTTGAATGATAATACACTATAAACTTTTGTGGGCATAGTCATTCAATCACCCTTACAACATTTTGAAGAATATGATATTACTTATAAGGAAAGCCTAATGGAGTCAAACAGACCTGGATTTAAATTCCATGCTTCTACCACTTACTAGCTGAGTAATCCTGGGTACCTTACTTATCTCATCCTCTCTGAGCCTGAGTTTTCTTATTTATAAACCATTGCTAAATAGTAATCCCTGTCTCCTAAGGTTATTGTGAGAATTAGATAAAATAAAACATAAAAGAGTTTAGCTTAGTGCCTGAGCAAATATTCAAAAAATGTTAGCTTCTTTTATAATGTTTATATTCTGAAAACTACTCAGGCTTGTTAACAGCCAAAATTAATTCTTACTTAAATCTATCTATTCTCAGTAACAGCCAATTTCAAGGGCTAAAATGGGGAAACTACACCAATGGCCATGGGGACTTTTTTCCTACTCCTGACCATAGGGAAGCAAAACAAAGGGAATCTTTGTGTCTCCTCTCAACGGATCAATCAGAGCAAGGAAGACTGCTTTCTCTACTTCCTTGAGGGACAGGAAGCACTGAAATCCCAAAATAAATCACACGGTTTCTACTGCAAAGTGAAATGTAATTCAGATTGCCATGTCTAAGACCATAATATGTACAAATTTAATAGTCATGTTATTACACAAGTCCAGAGACAAACTCACCCACAGGAAATATAGACAAGTGGTCTATTTATTATGCTATACTCTCTGCATCTTTCTAGGAACTATTAAGAAAAGGAACAGCAGTGGGATGAGCTTTTCATTGTATGTCTGACCTGAGAGAAGAAATCTTTTCAGAGGACTCTTCTCTCTCCCCTGGAGTCGCCAAGACAATGAGAGCTGGCTATGGAGCACCCATGGTCACTTCCTCCCCTGGCGTCCATAAACTACAATGGTTCCCAGGCACTACCTTGTTGGCTGAGGGAGGGCTCCCCTCTGTGAGGGGAGGCAGGCTGAGGGCTGCGACGGCGGCTGAGATGGTTGCTGCTGCTGCATGCGATCCTGCAGGCTCCGTGCTTTTCGAATAGTGATTTGCAGCTTCTTATCGACTAGGGCTCTGCTGTGCGTGCTAGAGCTGGCACCATGCAGGGCAAGTCTTAGTTTAGCTAAAATGCAAAAGAAAATATAGCAGAAACAGAACACAAAAATACAAACAAAAATAAAAAGAATAAAATTCAACCAAAAATGAGCAAAGATATGCAGTAAAACTCAAAATATGCAGCAGGAATACAAGGCGTGGACCATGCATATGTTGTCCAGGGCACAGAGCTGCCTCTGGCTATAAGGAACATTCATGGAAGCCATGGAGGCCAAACAGGTTAATTCAAATTTAAAAAACAAACAAAAAGCTAAACTAAAATGAGTCAGGAAGATAAACTGGTGCTTCCATCTTAGACGTTGCCACTCTCATTGTCCTTTGCAACTGACCTGTCCGACTCTGGTCTCCATTCTCTGCTCCCATCTCCCCCTTCCTGATGGCCAACAGCAGAAATAAGATCCAAACCTGCATCTGTCTTTATAGAACACAGTTTCTTGTGGGTCACATTAAAGAACCAGATACAAATTCTAAGCCTTAGTCCCTTGCTGTAACCTTATGGTGCAGCATAACAGGAAGGCAGGGGAGAAACATAAAAAATCAAATATGCAATACAAAGTCACAGGCCTGGGAAGTCACAGTCAATTTATTCATTTCTTCCTGCCCTAAGCTCCATCTCACTAGTCAGTAACTAGAGAAAGAGCAGACTAACCTCACATCTGAAATCTAACTTTATTTTGGGATTATAAGGTAGGTCTGGCTGGATAGTTCATTTGTAGACTTCTGAGGTTTTCCCAGTAAATATCCATAGGCCACAGTGACAACGCCTAGCACATTTAGAAATCTGAAGGGCAAAAGATAGCTAAAGTGCCTCAGTTTGGGGGAGTGACAGTGAGGAGACTTAAAAGCTGTTTTTATCCTATCTGAGTGACGACACTAATAATACCTATTGTGAAGTTAGTGAAAAGTGCCATAGCCATAGCGGTTAAAGTTACTTACAGATAGCTTCGTTACAGAGAGCCAAAGCGGCAGCACAGTCTCCCTTCTGTTCCAGATGCAGCGACTCTTCAAACACTGAATCTGCCTCTTGTAGGGACCTCTCAAAGCCGTCACTCCTCCCTGAAAGGGCCAGCACTTTTCATTTTCATAACAATCTGTTCCAACTTTTCCTATGTGCTGTTTTTTCCCTTCAGTGCACATAGATCATTGCTGCTGAGCCTCTGGTCCACCCTTACTCCAACTGACCATTACTATTAAGAATTCTCTGAAACACGGAGGACATCCATTTTTGCCTTAGCTGAGACTTTACCACAGCCATGAAAGAGGGGCATGTCATTGTCCACCACATATTCCAACTCCAAGACCTCTAAGGGAGGCCCTCAAGGAAAGAACAAAGTACTGTCTATAATAGAAGGGTGGGTTCTTATGCCTGGAACTGACGTGCTTCTCTACAGTGCAACAAGATACATCTTGGCAACCTGTGTTCAACGCCCCAGATCTCCACCAAGACCTCCACTGCTGTGTTAAGGCAAAAGTGGCTTCAGTACTCTGTGAAAAGCCATCTGTAACACTTCTTTCCTACATAATTCATAGTTTTCTTTGTACCACCTGCACCTGGAAAATCAATACCCCTCTTGGGCACAGGTGTTCTACGGTTCCTAACTTCAATGTATCTACCAGGCCAGTGGAAATGCCCTTGTTCTTGGTTTGCACACACATACCTTTCATCAGCACTGCTAAGTATTTACTTCTATCATGCCCTTGCTCACCAAACCTACTGTAAAAAAGTCACCTTCCCTTGCAGTGAGCATAAGATGTTGCTTCCTCCCCTGAAAGTGAATGTGTGCCAAAGCAGGTGCAGGACAGTCTAGGGACAGCGCCACATGAAAAGCAAGAAAGTACTGTAAGGGCAACTTTTGTAAAAGAATTCTCAAGTTTATATATCCCCTTGCCTTTTACTCACTCATAACCATAAATTAGTAATAACCTGTAACCCAAGTTCACCTACAATGGGATTAATGGTGAGTTTTCACAAGCTCACAGGAAAAAAAAAATCATTTCTCCCATAATGCACCTATCCTCCATTAACCTCCAGCTGTACATGGTAAGAAAAGCTCTTCCATACCCCTAACATTCACTCCCTAATTCACCAATAGCTTCGGAGAACAATGAGAAGGAAGTAGAAGTAACAAGTTGGTTCTGAAGATCTTGACATTTGGGTTCTACTCCACTGCTAGAGGTATGGTCCCTGGGGTAGGGGGTACTCAGGCCTGAAGTTTTCTCACTATATCTGAAATCAATTGAATCTATACAACCTTTATAATCAGAGGTGGTGGCTAGAGCAATTAAAACAAAAAAAGTTCTCTACAGAGATATAGGCAAACTAGATAGTTGGTCAATGATTGTACTAAATTTTAATTCTTATCCTCTAGAATCTTAGCACTCCATTCCTTGCTCTAAACCAAAGTGTATGGAGAACTGACAATGAAATACAGCCAGAGGGATCCACTCTCAACTCTAAGGTACTACCCAACTGACAGAGCAGGGAGAAAGGCAAGGGAGGAAGATGACAAGACCCCTCTTTCAGAAGCAATATGAACCTGAGACACCAATGTGATATAGCTTAAGGACAAAAAGGAAGAAAAAACTATCGAAACATAGGGACATCTAAGAAATTAGGAATGGTAAACTAATTTGGAGACAAAAAACAATGCCTTGGAAAGTATAAAGCAACAACTGCCTTGAATCAAAAGACAGTAGGATTAGAAGAGAAAAGTAGCCCCCAAATAAGCCCAGGAAGTTTTCCTAAGTGTTGATAAGAAGAAAGAAGTGATCAAAAGAAAGCAGCCACCCAAAACAGCATCGGCTCCTATTCTTTACACTACTTTAGCACAATTTGTTGCATCTGGAGGTTCTGAATAATAAACTCATTTCATAGAAAAACACAGATATAGGTTTCAGGGCCTATTTAAAATAGATATCTCAGCCTTTTTGAACTCTTATTTTGAAGGCTAGTCTCTGCTGGTACAAAGTGATGTCCTAAAGCAATTGAAGGGAGAAAAAGTAACTAATGTGGGGCAGCTGGAGAAGCTGAAATAAAGTCCATGAAAATCGTGTGAGATTGGGATATGAATCATCAGAGGATCAAAAGGAAATCAGGCTCTGTGTTCTTAGAACCTGTTTGGTAGATCCACTTCCCTGAAGCTCCAGGTAGGAAATCTCAAGGGCATATTTCTGCTGAGCGAGAAGAATTCCCCTCACTGTCAGTGTGGCTCACTCACTGCCTTTTTCTGCTGTTTCTGAATTGTGAGTAGTTTAATTTACATCTTATATAGCTGTTCATTAGAAATATTTTTCATGAACAATATACTATCTTCAATCTACAAGCTTTTAATAAATGGGCCCCAAATCAGTACCTGTCTCTAACCAATAGGCCTGTCACCTCCTACTTTAACTAGCTCTCACTGAAATGGCTGAATTAAGATAAAATATAACTTGGCTAAAGAGAAGACAGAATTTATGAGCTTGAATACTTTTTTCCTCCCAGCTTTCTCTGTCCCCATCACCCACAACCTAATGCTCACAACAATTACCCTGATTCTGCAGTTCATCTAAGTCCATGAAGCGGCTGGGATGAGGGTTAAACCCTTTAGCTGCCTCTAATTCCTTCTCTCGTTTCCTTTGAAGTTCCTGTTCCTGGGCCCTTCTGGCCACCTCTTCCTGCAATTCATCCAGTTCAGTTTTGGAAGATATCTCCCCACCTGGAATAAAAGCAAGGGAGAAGAGAAGTCGCCACATTTCCATAACCAAGACTAAGCACTTGCTGTATTTATGGCCACAGCACTGCTTTTCCTTTGGAACTCTTGGCTTCAGTCTGGAGTTCATATCTGCATAGTGCTTTCCATTTCAGATTCAGGATGATACCTAGGCCATGAATAATAATAATATTTATTGGGTGCATTATAACAACATCATGACAACTAACATTTGTTGAGTATTTACTACGTGACAGGCATAGCTGTAAGCACTTTTACATATGTTATTTAATTCTCACAATAATATGTGAGGTAGATACTATTATTGCCCACATTTTAAGAATGAAGAAACTGAGTCACAAAGATGATAAATAACTTACCCAAGGTAACAAAAATGGCAAACGGTAAAGCTGAATTAAAGTCAAATAGGTTAAATTCATAATCTGTGCTTTTAACTACTAGAGAGCATTCTCTACCATGTGCTACCAGTGACTCACCAGGAAGCTTCAAACAAGTCAATTTCTCCCTCTTAATTTCCACCACCTTTTTAATGAGTTTGGAAAATATTGATAGTAGTAAAAATTTAATTTTTTCAGTGTTCACAGATGGACCCAAACAGATCTAAAAGGATGTCCATGATATATTAAGTGAAAAATCAAGTGACAGAATAGTATCTATAGTATGACTCCCTTTTATTTATTTTTAAATGCTAGTAATAAACTTACCTATGGACAACTAGGGCAGCTGCCAGATGCTGGTGGGGGACCTCGATGCCCAGGGAGACAGGAGGAACCCCCAAGCGACCTGGTAGGACATTGGGGGACTAAGGGGGGAGGAGAAGTAGAGGCAGGACAGGACCTGTGCCCCCAAGGGGTGGCTGGGAGCAGGGAGGGGTTCCCGTGTCTGGAGGGAGCCTCGGGGGCTCAGATCAGGGGGAGCATGCCTGGTGTTTCCCCTGCCCAATTGGCCCGGGAAACTTGCCCAGCTCTCAGGCCCGGTCCTACACCCTCAAAAGGCCCCTTCTACTACACTGGTTCTGGGGGCATATGAGGGAGGCTGGAGGAGAACAGAAGAGGCAGGCGGGATGGAGGGGCCCTCCAGGACGGAGGAACAGGAGAGTCACAGAGGGAGTGTGCCCTGCCCACTTGGGCTGGGAAGCCTGCTGGCTCCCAGGCTGGGTCCCCCACCCACCAAAACCAGAGGCACGCCTGGACCCCTACTGTTATGTTGAGCCTAAGCCCCACCCCCCCATGGCCTTTTCCAGCCCTGTGCGTCCTAAGCACAGGCCTCGCCCACCACCTAAACCCCACCCGTGCCTAAGCCCTGCCCCCACAGCCAAGGCCTTTTCTGCCTTTTTTTTTCTTTTTTCCCTTCCTCTTTTTTACTATTGTGGTTCTGTTTTACCTTCTGGTTGTTGTTTCATCTATATTTTTATTTTCATTTTATTTCTAACATATCTGTTAGTTTCCTAATCTAATTTTATTTTTACTCTTTGTTATTGTTCTGTTTTATTTTTTGCCACCCCACACGGTTTGCGGCATCATGGTTCACAAACCGGGGGCTGGGCCCAAGCTCCTGTGGTGGAAACTCCAAATCCGAACCACTGGACTAACAGAGAACCTCAGACCCCAGAGAATATTCATCGGACTGAGGTCTCCCAGAGGTCCTCATCTCAGCACCAAGACCCAGATCTACCCAAGAGCCCACAAACTCCAGTGCTGGAAGCCTCAGGCCAAAAAACCAGTAAGACAGAAACACAATCCCACTCATAAAAAAAAAAAAATTAGCCAGCAAAAAAATATGTCATAGATGAAGGAGCAAGGTAAAAACCTACAAGACCAAATAAATGAAGAGGAAATAGGCAATCTATCTGAAAAAAAATTCAGAGTAATGATAGTAAAGTGATCCAGAATCTCAGAAATAGAATGGAGGCACGGATTGAGAAAATACAAGAAATATTTAACAAAGACCTAGAAGAACTAAAGAACAAACAAACAGAGGTGAACAACACAATAAGTGAAATGAAAAATACGCTAGAAGGAATCAATAACAGAATAACTGAGGCAGAAGAACGAGTAAGTGAGCTGGAAGACAGAATGGTGGAAATAACTGCTGAGGAGCAGAATAAAGGAAAAAGAATGAAAAGAATTGAAGACAATCTCAGAGACATCTGGCGCAACACTTAATGTACCAACATTCGAATTGTAGGGGTCCCAGAAGAAAAAGAGAAAAAGAAGGGTCTGAGAAAATATTTTTGAAGAGATTATAGTGGAAAACTTCCCTAACATGGGAAAGGAAATAGTCACTGAAGTCCAGGAACTGCAGAGAGTCACATACAAGATAAACCCTAGGAGAACCACACCAAGACACATATTAATCAAACTAACAAAAATTAAATGCAAAGAAAAAATATTAAAAACAGAAAGGGAAAAGCAAAAAATAACATACAAAGGAATCCCCATAAGGGATTTTTCAGCTGATTTTTCAGCAGAAACTCTGCAGGCCAGAAGGGAGTGGCAGGATATACCTAAAGTGATAAAAGAGAATAACCTACAACCAAGATTACCCAGCAAGGATCTCATTCAGATTCAAGGGAGAAATCAAAAGCTTTTCAGACAACCAAAAGCCAAGAGAATTCAGCACCACCAAACCAGCTTTACAACAAATGCTAAAGGAAACTTCTCTAGGCAGGAAACACAAGAGAAGAAAAAGACCCATAAAACAAACTCAAAACAATTAAGAAAATGGTAATAGGAACATACATATCGATAATAACCTTCAATGTAAATGGATTAAATGCCCCCACCAAAAGACACAGACTGGATGAATGGATACAAAAACAAGACCCATTATGAGCTGTCTACAAGAGACCCACTTCAGACTCAGGGACACATACAGACTAAAAGTGAAGGGATGGAAAAAGATATTCCATGCAAATGGAAATCAAAAGAAAGCTAGAGTAGCAATATTTGTATCAGATAAAATAGACTTTAAAAGAAAGACTGTTACAAGAGATAAGGAAGGACACTACATAATGATCAAGGGATCAATCCAAGAAGAAGATATAACAATTATAAATGTTTATGCACCCAACATAGGAGCACCTCAATACAAAAGGCAAATGCTAACAACCATGAATGGGGAAATCGACAGTGACACAATAATAGTAGGGGACTTTAACACTCCACTTACACCAATGGACAGATCATCCAAACAGAAAATAAATAAGGAAACACAAGCTTTAAATGACACAATAGACCAGATAGATTTAATTGATATTTATAGAAGATTCCACCTGAAAGTGGAAGAATACACTTTCTTCTCAAGTGCACACTGAACATTCTCCAGGATAGGTCACATCTTGGGTCACAAATCAAGCCTCGGAAAATTTAAGAAAACTGAAATCGTACCAAGCATCTTTTTTGACCACAATGCTATGAGATTGGAAATCAATTACAGAAAAAAACTGTAAAAAACACAAACACATGGAGGTTAAACAGTGTGCTACTAAATAACCAAGAGATCACTGAAGAATCAAAGAAGAAATTAAAAATACATAGAAACAAATGACAATGAAAACACAATAACCCAAAACCTATGGGATACAGCAAAAGCAGTTCTAAGAGGGAAGTTTACAGCAATTCAATCTCACCTCACGAAACAAGAAAAATCTCAAATAAACAATCTAACCCTACACCTAAAGCAACTAGAGAAAGAAGAACAAAGAAAACCCAAAGTCAGTAGAAGGAAGGAAATCATAAAGATCAGAGAAGAAATAAATGAAATAGAGATGAAGAAAACAATAGCAAAGATCAATAAAACTAAAAGTTGGTTCTTTGAGAAGATAAAATTGATAAACCATTAGCCAGACTCATCAAGAAAAAAGGGAGAGGATGCAGATCAATAAAATCAGAAATGAAAAAGGAGAAATCACAACTTGAGACCACAGAAATACAAAGGATTATAAGAGACTACTACAAACAACTATATGCCAATAAAATGGACAACCATGAAGAAATGGACAAATTCTTGGAAAGGTACAATTTTCCAGACTGAACCAAGAAGAATTAGAAAATATAAACAGACCTATCACAAGTAATGAAATTGAAACTGTAATTAAAAATCTTCCAACAAACAAAAGTCCAGGACCAGATGTCTTCACAGGTGAATTCTATCAAACATTTAGAGAATAGCTAATACCCATCCTTCTCAAACTCTTCCAAACAACTGCAGAGGGAGGAACACTCCCAAATTCATTCTACAAAGCCGCCATCACCCTGATACCAAAACCAGAAAAAGATATCACAATAAAAGAAAATTATAGACCAATATCACTGATGAACATAGATGCAAAAATACTGAAAAAAATACTAGCAAACAGAATCCAACAACATATTAAAATGATCATCAACCATGATCAAGTGGAATTTATCCCAGGAATGCAAGGATTCTTCAATATACGTATATCATTCAATGTGATACACCATATTAACAAATTAAGGAATAAAAACCATATGATCATCTCAATAGATGCAGAAAAAGCTTTTTACAAAATTCAACACCCATTTATGATAAAAACTCCCCAGAAAATGGGCATAGAGGGAAACTACCTCAACATAATAAAGGCCATATATGACAAACCCACAGCAAACATCATACTCATTTCCACTAAGGTCAGAAACAAGACAAGGATGTCCACTCTTGCCACTCTTATTCAACATAGTTTTGGAAGTCCTAGCCACAGCAATCAGAGAAGAAAAAGAAATAAAAGGAATACAAATTGGAAAAGAAGAAGTAAAACTGTCACTGTTTGCAGATGACATGATACTATACATAGAAAACCCTAAAGATGCCACCGGAAAACTACTAGAACTAATCAATGAATTTGGTAAGGTTGCAGGATACAAAATTAATGCACAGAAATCTCTGGCATTCCTATACACTAACAACGAAAAATCAGAAAGAGAAATTAAGGAAACAATCCCATTTACCATTGCAACAAAAACAATAAAATAGGTATAAACCTACCTAAGGAGGCAAAAGACCTGTATGCAGAAAACTATAAAACACTGATGAAAGAAATCAAAGATGACATAAACAGATGGAGAAATTCACCATGTTCTTGGATTGGAAGAATCAACATAATGAAAATGACTATACTACCCAAAGCAATCTACAGATTCAATGCAATCTCTATCAAACTACCAATGGCATTTTTCACAGAACTAGAACAAAAAATTGCACAATTTGTATGGAAACACAAAAGACCCTGAATAGATAAAGCAATCTTGAGAAAGAAAAATGGAGCTGGAGGAATCAGGCTCCTTGACTTCAAACTATTCTACAAAGCTATAGTAATCAAGATGGTATGGTACTGGCACAAAAACAGAAATACAGATCAATGGAACAGGATACAAAGCCCAGAGATAAACCCATGCACATGTGGTCACCTAATTTATGACAAAGGAGGCAAGAAAATACAATGAAGAAAAGACAGCCTCTTCAATAAGTGGTGCTGGGAAAACTGGACAGCTACATGTAAACGAATGGAATTAGAACACTACCTAACACCATACACAAAAATAAACTCCAAATGGATTAAAGACCTAAATGTAAGACCAGACACTATAAAACTCTTACAGGAAAACACAGGAAAAACACTCTTTGACATGAACCACAGCAAGATCTTTTTTGACCGACCTCCTAGAGTAATGAAACTAAAAACAAAAATAAACAAATGGGACCTAATGAAACTTAAAAGCTTTTGCACAGCAAAGGAAACCATAAACAAGATGAAAAGTCAACCCTCAGAATGGGAGAAAATATTTGCAAACAAAGCAACTGACAAAGGATTAATCTCCAAAATATACAAACAGCTCATGGAGCTCAATATCAAAAAAACAAACAACCCAATTAAAAATGCGCAGAAGACCTAAACAGACATTTCACCAAAGGAGACATACAGATGGCTGAGAGGCACATGAAAAGATGCTCAACATCACTAATTATTAGAGAAATGCAAATCAAAACTACAATGAGATATCACCTCATACCAGTCAGAATGGCCATTATCAAAAAATATAGAGGGCTTCCCTGGTGGCGCAGTGGTTGAGAGTCCGCCTGCCGAAGCAGGGGACATGGGTTAGTGCCCCGGTCTGGGAAGATCCCACATGCCGCAGAGCGGCTGGGCCCGTGAGCCATGGCCGCTGAGCCTGCGTGTCCGGAGCCTGTGCTCCGCAACGGGAGAGGCCACAACAGTGAGAGGCCTGCATATCGCAAAAAAAAAATAATATATATATATATATAGAGAGAGAGAGAGAGAGAGAGAGAGAGAGAGAGAGAAACAATAAAGCTGGAGAGGAGGGTGTGGTGAAAAGGGAACCCTCCTGCACTGTTGGTGGAAATGCAAATTGATACAGCCACTATGGAGAACAGTATGGAGGTTCCTTAAAAAAACTAAAAATAGAACTATCATATGACCCAGCAATCCCACTACTGGGCATATACCCTGAGAAAACCATAATTCAAAAAGAGACATGTACCACAAAGTTCACTGCAGCACTATTTACTACAGTCAGGATATGGAAGCAACCTAAATGTCCATTGACAGATGAATGGATAAAGAAGATGTGACACATATATACAATGGAATATTACTCTGCCATAGAAAGAAACGAAATTGAATTATTTGTAGCGAGGTGGATGGACCTAGAGTTTGTCATACAGAGTGAAGTAAGTCAGAAAGAGAAAAACAAATACCATATGCGAACGCATGTATATGGAATCTAAAAAAATGGTACTGATGAACCTAGTAGCAGGACAGGAATAAAGATGCAGACCTACTACAGAATGGACTTGAGGATATAGGGAGGGGGAAGGGTAAGCTGGGACAAAGTGAGAGAGTGGCATGGACATATATACACTACCACATGTAAAATAGATAGCTAGTGGGAAGCAGCAGCATAGCACAGGGAAATCAGCTCGGTGATTTGCGATGACCTAGAGAGGTAGGATAGGGAGGGTGGGAGGGAGGCTCAAAAGGGAGGGGATATGGGAATATATGTATGCATATGGCTGATTCACTTTGTTGTACAACAGAAACTAACACAGCATTGTGAAGCAATTATACCCCAATAAAGATGTATAAATAAAAAAACTTATCTATGTACTTGTACATAGAATAGAAAGCACAGAAAGAGATGTAGGAAGATACATGCCATAATGATAACAGTGGTTCCTTCAGTTTGAAGAGGCAATGGGCAAGTTACTGAATTGTTGGGCTAACATTTACTTCTGTAATTTTTTAAAAGGGTGGTCAGTGTCACCAGATAAAAAAAATAGGGTTAACTATACAAAGAGGATGGTGAGGTGTATGGTGTGTGAGGAATTTATTCTAACTCCTTGCCAAATATCTTACCAGTTGAGGAATCCAGTTGGTGAATTCTATCCAGCTAATCTAGAATTAGGGCTATCAGTGAAATCATGAGACTCAGTCTTTAGTGTGCTGAAAAACTATTGGCTGTCGAAGGAAAGAGAAGGGGGAACAGGCTCATGGAAGAGCACAAGTTTCTCAAAGCAATGTTAGTCAATATGAGATAAATTAAAATGTGGGAAATAAACCAAACCTATAATTTCATTAGGAAGAATGAATCTCTTCCATGGATTTCTCACTATAACCTACTCTAGCCCAGGATTTCAGAGATATCTGCTTCTACAGGCATTGTTCTGCTCTGCCAGATGTTAGCAATCTATGGCACTCACACCTAAAAGTGTTCATGCCTTTTTATTTCTGCTGCATATCACCCTTCCAGCCACCTTTAAGAACTTTCAGTGGCCATTAAGAGAACTGGTGGTCAGACTAGTAATGTTCCTGGTGTCATCTCTACAGGTTGGCACATAATATTCTGTCCTCGTCTCCCTAGTGAGCTGGCCACATATCTATATTCAGAAGCTCATTAAACCAGACCATAGTTAGGTTTCTGCCCACACACCCTACTCCCAACTGATCTAACATACCAGAAAAAAAAGGGATGAAACACATCTTTCAGAGAAGGTTGATTTCTAAGTTAAACGAATGGACCCCAGAACTCCTCAGCCAACTAAACAATACTGAATACTCACCACCTTCCTTCAAGCATCACAAAAAGTCTCCATGTTCGGGAGACTACATAGTTACCACCTCAATTTTCAGCTGTGAGTAAGTAAAGGATTTATTTTACTTATTTGAATACGCACTGTAAGTATATATGTGTGCTGTGAGAAGAATGTAAAAAGGATATAAAACCTATGACTACCTCAAATGTCTATGCTTGGTGTCTCATACCTGAAATTCCAATATCCTTTTATCTTCAGGCTTTGACTTGTTAAAATGCTAGTTTCTCTTAGAGAAAGCATACTTTAAACTATTCTCAGTCACATACATCTAGTGTAAAAGAGTTAGATCATTCCTTTAAAGCTTGTTTTGAGAAGGAGGGACAGGCACATTCAAGAAGGAAAAACAAAGCAGGGATACTAGACAGGATATAGAGGCAGGGGCAAGGGGAGTTCTGACCTGCTTATTTCCCAGTTTTGCCCATAGCCTACATGTCCCCTTTGTTATCTCAATTCATAATACTAAACAATAAAAAATCCGTTCCCACAAGAATGCCTCTATACCAAGGAAAGCCCTAGGAGTTATTCTTCTGAAGAAAGCAGGTGCTACTGATACTGTTCACCATATTTCTGTTCCTTCTTGCTCCCTCCAGGGCTCTCTCCAAGGTGGAAAGGAGCAAGCAGGCAAGCCATGATAGAGAACAACAACAACAAAAAAGATAAATCCAGAGATGGAGCAGATCAAACGTCTTCACATTTACATTCTGATGGAACAAAGCACAATTGTCCTCTAATTTCAAATGTGCTCAGGTTAGGCTGTTTCCCAAATAGAACTGGCAGTAAAATCCAGTTCTCCAAATCCAACGTCCTTGCGCTTACCTGAGAGGGGCTGATTCTTTGTCCAGCCACTCCTGGATACTGTGGAGTCTGCCTCCAGGATGCTACTACTGTGAGACTTTGGGATGTGACGCCAGGAAGGGGCCAACCCAGCTGATCTCTTAGCACTTGTATCCCTTCAAAACAGAAACCAGTCTAGTGAAAGCATCAGAAGGCTGATAACTAGCAACATTCCTAGGACTAAATTCCCTCCAAAACTACAACAAAAACCCCAAACATCGAACTAATATAATTAAAATACCTGCAAAACTACTTCTGAAAATTGAAATACCCACTTGTTCCCCCATCTTATCTCACCTCATTCACATTTTGTACATCTAGCAGTGTCTGGCACAAAACTTATTTAATGAATTAATAAACAAATGCTCTCATATGGATTGGCTTCCTCTTTCTTATACTTTTGTAGCATCTTCTCATGTGTAAAACTAAACAGGGTCTGATGTCAGGGAAGAGCAGTGGGAAAGTATGAGGATACAGTTATCACTCTTACAGAAGATATCACTCCTTTCAAAGCTATATACTGTTAGGAAACTTGTCTCTGAGGCAACTCAGTAAAAACAATATATGGAGATCTGAAAGTTATAAAGCAAATAGGCCCTATGGACAGGGTGCAATGACCACTATTAAACTGTCATCATTATCTTATGGAATTATGAATATCACTGGCTTCGTAAGACACAGAATCCCCAGTGATCTTAAATAAAAAAGCCTAATATAAAAGGCAAGAATAAATAAAAATTGGGTTTTCTCTCTGATTGTATAACTATGTAAGTTTTGGTTCACTAACTCATTCTTTCAATAAAAGTTATTTACTGGGCTTCCCTGGTGGCGCAGTGGTTGGGAGTCCGCCTGCCAATGCAGGGGACGCGGGTTCGTGCCCCGGTCCGGGAAGATCCCACATGTCGTGGAGTGGCTGGGCCCGTGAGCCATGGCCGCTGAGCCTGCGCGTCCGGAGCCTGTGCTCCGCAACGGGAGAGGCCACAACAGTGAGAGGCCCGCGTACCGCAAAAAAAAAAAAAAAAAAAAAAAAAAAAAAGTTATTTACTAAACAATTATTTTATATATAATACTTTAAAAGTTGCCTCTCCTTTCTCAAATGTCTTTGCTGCTTCTCCCAGCAGAGGGTACTGTTGCCATAGAAAGTTGATCGAGCACATTTTGCTTGCCCACAAGATGGTAATAAAGTCCATCTCTTCACTTGTCTGAGTTTAAAAGCCTCTTGCTGGCTCACATTTCTGCAAGGGACAATGTAGCTATTCAAAGGCCAAACAATACCTGCAGACATTCGAGCTCTCAGGCAGGGCTGCATCCAGGCTGACAGGGCTGCTGCTGTTCCTCTCACTGCTCTCATAGCCAGATTCCATTCGCTGGATTAGGCGAGGGTGCTGCTCTAAAAGGTGACAGCCTGGCCGTAATGGGCCCCAGATCTTGTACTGGGGTCTTGGTCCGCCAGTCTTAATGTCGTAAGCAGGTGGCTTGCTTAATTCGTCTGGTGTAAATTCTTTAGCTATCTCAATGAAAGAACAAGTATGGAAAAGGAGGTAGATTTAGCATCTGCCTCAAATCAAGATATAACTAACCCTTCCCTCTAGCTACTCATTCACTGAACTCATATCCCCAAAAGGCGACCCATGAGGGTAAAATTTTTACCCTTCAAGGTAAAAATGCACCTTGCCAAGTCTACCAGAAAACCCAGGTTTTTTTAAAAATACAAAAATCAACTTTATTCAAAAGCTCAATTCTTCCCTAATTATCTCCTTACCTGAATCCTCAGAAAAGGGGCTAAGCTGCGTATAGCCAGCGTGCTTCCTTTTTTCCTTACTAAAGATACTGTCAATATTGAGAGACTCCCGTTTGGGTCTCCATGTTGGACGATACTTGCTAGAAGAACTGGATTTTGACTCACTGCTGGTACTCTCTACTTCCCAGTCACGAGAGTGTAAAGGCAGGTTCCGAGGAGGTTTTTTGTCAGTCTGGTCTCCTCCCCTCCCCCCACAGGGAGATCCTAGGTTGGTCTGAGAAACCAGGGATGGTCTGTTATGGATAATATTGCTGACTGTCTCTTTAAAATCCCTTAGCCTGTTGGTGCTGCTGGATGATTTGGAGGCATTCCTAGGAGCCTGCTTCTCTTTCAGTGTTTCTCCTAAAAACACAAAGGATGAAACAACTGTAAATGTTTAAAGTCATCACGGGCACCCAGACCCCAGAGTCAAAAAAGAATGAAAGGCCTTTGAGCAGACAGGAGAAGCCACAGTTGGAGTGTGAGTGTGACAGAGTGAGTAAAGAAAGAGAAACCATGCAGGGGGGCTTGCCTTCACTGTGGTACCCTGAGGCCTGAAGCTCATCGCCTTTCCTCCTGACCCGGCCAGAGCTCCTCTTGCGCTCTATCAGTGACCCTTTCTTGGATGGGAGTTTCTGATTACATTCACTATCAGTCAGGTGTCCTGAAAAAAACAAGGAAATGGGGGTAAGCTGGTATCTGAGACTGACCTCCATCCTTTAGAGAACCTACTCTCCCTTTGGGATTCATGGCAGTCCCACAAACTTAGTGGATCGGAAGCTATAGAGGCCAAGACTATGTGATTTAAGTGTAGCAGGAATCTCTCAATAGATAAAGGCAAAAAAGCTCAAGTATTTAGTGGGAACTTCCAAATTTACAATGTCTCCTGAGCAATTACCAATCTCGATCCCACTCATAATCCTTCCCAGTGACCCAGAAGGACACATTACTTGGTAGTTTTTAAAAGGCAAAAGTTTTAAAGATTATATAAGAATATCATGGTAGCAACACATACCGAGTGAAGTTTAATTTTTATTACATCTGGTATTATCCTAGGTGCCCCAGCCTTTGCCCACAAGAGCTCTGATCGTATATGGCTTTAAGACCCAGTTCTAAACATTCCTTAAATGTGAATCATTCCAAAGGACATCTGAACTTTGAATAATTCTCATTCCCAGCCATAACCCATGCTTTACCAAACTTGACTTCGCCCAGAGATTACACTTCATAGTTCCTCAATACTAATCACTGGGAAACCCAGGAGATCTGGGCTCTTTTATGTAACTTGCCATACTTCACGCCCACAGTATGTGAATGTATAAGTGTGATCTGACAAAAGCAAAGGTCAGATTCTAAAGGATATAATCATCTAAGCTGCTGGAAGCCAAAGGTGAATTAAGCAACTGAATTAAATTGGAATATAGGCTTATAGGAAATCCCCTAGGGTTCTCAAACATCTGAGAGCTAACAGAAATTTGCTTCCATATGTTAGTTATGAAAATCCTTGTACATATTCAGGTATGATATGCAATGATATGGCTACATATTTTCAATTACCAACGCAATCTCTTATTGCTTTTATCTAATCATTTGCTATCTCTGGGCCCATAAGAAAGACTTATCAGTTGGAACAACGAAATCCACAAATGTAAAATCCAATGGGCATGCTCCTCCACCCCCAGCCATTCACAAACCCTTAAAATAAACCTGACTCTCCTTATTTATCCTGTGACTTGGTTTCTCCCTGTTTCACAGTTTCAGAAATACAATCTAAAAAAATCACACTTTGCAGTAGTCACCTATGCAATAGTCATCAAAAGAAATCCAATATGAATCCAACCAAACCACTAGATCCAACGACCAATTCATAAAAAATATAGAGGAGAGAGAAACACGCTACAGTTTACCATACAGACACAATCAGCAAAACTTAAAATGTGGGAAAACTACAGCACAAACTACCTAGTTCTTCAACAATAAATAGAAAGGAAGAAACAGAGGCAAAACCTACAGATTAAAGGAAATGTAAAAGACTTATTAACCCATCACAATGTGTAGACCTCATTTGGATTCTGAGTCAAAAACAAACCAACCATTAAAAAATATGACATTTATGAGATAATAGGATATTTGAATGCTCATTGGTTAAGAAGTTATTAATTTAAAAAATGATTCTTTTAGAGATATATACTAAAATATTTATGGAAAAGGTGATATAATGTCTGGGATTTGCTTCAAAATAATCCATGAGTAGGGGAAGTGGGCAGAGGTACAGATAAAACTAGACTGACCATGAGTTATAATTATTGAAACTAGGTGATGGGTACATGAAGGGGCTGTATACTATTCTGTATGCTTTTGAATATGTTTGAAATTCTCTCTCTTTTTTTTTAAAGGGCATGCACAGGATGTAAACCACCAATCTGAAGCCATGGGATCACTAATTCCCAAGTCTCTAAGAGTATGGGCACTGTCCTATGCCTTAGGTGATGAACTTTTCATCTCAGCAGTCAGTCACTTACTGTTCTTACTTTTGTGCCCTGTAATGATTTCTTCCACTAACACAGGCACAATCTTCTGTAGATTAACAGAACAATTCAAGAATGTTCTCTGCATGGAACTCACAATAACAAACAGGCTAGCTTTCCATCCTTTTATTTCTCTGTCCTTCAGGAAGCCCAGCAAGGTGATGAGCAGGTTTCCCCATCCATAAATATGCCCCTTCTCTCAAAACCCTTCAGGGCTTTGAAACAAAGCCTGGCATGAGAAGGAAATGAGGTGCAAGACCACAAGGTTTAATGGGGCACTATGAGAATGACAGGGATCAAGAGCACAGCAGGAAAAAAGCCTTCAGAAAAAGATTTCAGAATAAATAATCACATTACAATTGTCCTTACTGATAGGCTGCTGTTGACGGGAACATCATCATTCATTCAGAAGTGAGTTGCTTTCTTTCATCCTTCTCAATTACCCAAGTTCTGTGCATTTCCCCCTTTGCATGGCAAACATTTCTGACTTGCCCCAGTTTCTTTTTCTTGGGAGACCCTCTATGCAGAACTGAATCAGGCAAGCAGGGTCCACTGTATAAGTCCCTACCTGTGTCCCGACTGCTCTGAGACGTGGAATCGTTCTCCACATTATAGATGACTGTTCCCTGAGAATCAGAAGAGAAGTGACTGACCACAGACTCATGGTGGGAGTGTTTGTAGGGATAGCTCTCCGTTGAGGAATCTGTTCGAGTATCACTTGAGATGGAGGGCTCCCTCCCTGAGGGAAGGAGGAGACATGCAAAGGTGAGGAAAGAGAGGACAGTGATAGAGAGGGGGCGAAGAGCTGGATGGCAACAAAGGTTCACAAGGTAAGAACTTCCTAAATGGAAGGGTGAGAAGGATATACCAGAGCCGTTCTTCCCAACACCCAACTTCAGATAACCCAGACACACAATTCCTCCCACTCCTGCCCCTACCTTGCTGAAGCCCTCCCTTTGCCTGCCATTGTGAAAAACTGTGGGGCTTTTAGAAAACCTACAGGGGGAAAAGTAGAAGAAAGGAAAAAGTTGTGAAAAGTAAGATCTACTTAGATGGCAAGTCCCAGGCCAACCTGGCACACATAACCTGTTGTTTCCCTATCCCTTGTTTCCCTATCCCATAATTTTTCTCCTATACTGCCAGAAAAGTCACTTTTAAAAATTTAAAAGCATTTTTAATATCTATGAGACATTATGGGGCAGTTATTTATACTTTGGTGTGAATTAGTTCAATTAGACTACTTTCCTCTGAACACCTAGCTGAGATAAGCACAACAGTGTAAATGGGTGTTTGACTGAAGGGAGAAGCAGCAGAGCAGGTCTGGGTGGGGCACAAGGGTGGGAAGAACATACCAAACAGGAGGGAGGTACAAAAGGGAGGGGAAAAGATTCCAAGGATAAGTATCTTCTCTTTCATTATACTCAGGGCCAGCCAGCCTTAGATCCAGAAGAGGAAAAGAACATTACTTTTTCCTCCTTTTAGGAATCAAGCCAAAACCATTAGGGTTGTATTTCTATTACAGGATGAGTTTCTGAGGGATAGCCTGAGACTTTAGTAATAAAGCTGCAACTGTTTCTACAGGAAAACATGATTTAAGTTCCAAATAACTGAATTAGAAGTGAACAGCTGATTCATAAGCTAAGGAATATTGCTACCAGACTTGGCATTTTAAAACAAAAATCTCTCATCCCAAACAAAATGACGAGCTTTGTAGTAACTCATATCATTTTCTGGGTCTTAACAACTCAAGTCACTGTTAAATTGCTAGTAAGAATGAGTCATCTTAGCAATATTAGAAGGTTAAATAGTGAGGTTTCCCTCACAAACTTAATACCTCATAAGTTCCTTCTAAATGAACATAATTGAACATAATTTGAACATAATTTCCGTCTCATTTTGAGAAATGAACATAATTTCATTCTCATTTTTGAAACGGGGCCAGGTGATCTAGACAATATATTCCTAAACACTGAAGGAAACAAAGCCTGACACAACTTGGGCTTCAGCATGAGTTGGCACTTCTTTCCTATTTCTGATGAATCCTCTTTCTCCAAGCTAGGTTAAGTGCTAGGCTCATGACTGTGAGACCCTACTGTCCAGTCATCACATTGGAGTGGGGAGGGAGAAGTAAAGAGCTAGGCTGCTCACCTGAATCTTCACTATCGTAGCATGTCCCGCTGTACGACTGGAACTCAACTTGGGGGGGCAGGTCCTGGGTGGACACTGGGGTACCCTGGGGGTCTGCATAAAGCAGCAGCAAAGGCTGATAATGTCCCTTGATGCATTTGGTCACCACATCCTTCCATTTGGGCCCAATCTGAACCAGAAACAACCAGAAAAAGCATGAAAATTATACTTCATATCCATAATTCAACACATATGTTTCTACTCTATTTTTCTAAAGAAAATAAAAGAGATGAAAAGACAAGAACTGGGTAAAGAAACAACAAAAGAGATCTTGGACCTAAACTTAATGAATTTTTTTTTTTTTTTAATTTTTGGCTGCGCCATGTGGCATGTAGGATCTTAGTTCCCCAACCAGGGATCAAACCCACATCCTCTGCAGTGGAAGTGTGGAGTCTTAACCACTGGACCTTCAGGGAAGTCCCAATTAATTTTTTTTTTTTTTTTTTTTTTGCGGTACGCGGGCCTCTCACTGTTGTGGCCTCTCCCGTTGCGGAGCACAGGCTCCGGACGTGCAAGCTCAGCGGCCATGGCTCACGGGCCTAGCCACTCCGCAGCATGTGGGATCTTCCCGGACCGGGGCACGAACCCGTGTCGCCTGCATCGGCAGGCGGACTCTCAACCACTGCGCCACCAGGGAAGCCCCCAATGAATTTTTTGTTAAGTCTTTTTTAATGAAATCCTTTTAGAAAGCACTAAAACCCTATAAGAGATAGGAATGATGAATAAAATTACTTTTATTCCTGTGAAACATCAATTCAATTATGAATAAAAGTTCTCAAAGCTGAATATGCTATGTGAGGGGACTTCAGTTGACTTGGTGATCAATTTCTTTTCACAGACATCAAATAAAAGCCCTTGCTTGAAATTTGCATTTCTATAATTCTCTCCTAAATATTAAAATCACCTTCACGAAGCTAAAGAGCAGACAGAAACCCTCTCACAGACTGCCTGAAAATAAGTGACATTCCGTCTCAGAGTTCACACAAGGGAGGACATAAAATGTCAAACTGCTTAGAATATACAGCTGAACCTCTCAGCCTTAGCTTTGTGCTGGATTCAGCGCTGCCATGGCAGTGGAAAAAAGTGGCAGAAGAGCCATGGAAACAACAATCCAATCAAATCCCCAAACTCACTCTCTTTTAAGTTTGATCCAGTCACATTCTCAGATGGTGTGTTCTTGGAGTCAGACCACTGGCACAGTGTTTATTTCATAATAGACGTTCAGTAAATTTATAACTGAATTATCATTTTAACTGAAACATTTATATACTTTTTACATACAAATCCGATTTAATATTTTATAAGGCAGGTATTATTTTTCAAATGAAAAACCTAAAGCTCAAAGAATTTACATAAGTTGCCCAAGATTACAACAGTAAAAAAGAGATGGAGAAGAGAATCAGGGAATTAACAAAGACTTTACTATTTGTAGAGGACACTACATAAGGCCCATGGGTTGGTGTAGATTATAGTCAGCAGTCTCCTAGCTGCTAATCTTATCACAAAAGGCTTCCTAACTCACACAGATCACCTAAACTACTTCAGCCACACACTCTGTGGTTTAGATAGTACCAAATTTCCAGCTTTAAATATCATTACAGCCTTATTTTCTCTACACTATCCCCAAAATACGTTAATCCGTGATAGAGTACTTCAGGGAGATAACAATCAGAGAATAATTTATAGCAGCCCTGGGACAAAGTATGACCCACCGTTAATTACAAGATTTGGAATTCTGAACTCTGTGCTAAGCTTATAACCTAATTTGAGGCATTAGATTGTTCTCGCTCAAATCAACGAATTAACACATTTTTTGAAAAGCCCTTTCAACTATAAATTCAGAATGGTTCTGAATGCTGGTGAGGTGATTCCGAGAAAATAACAGAAGATAAATTGATCCTGTCCTCAAGGAACTTGGTCTGTTGGGGAAGACAAGACTGACACTCTCATAAATTCAATAGATAGGCAGACAGACATTAAAATTATGAAAATGAAACACTGAAGACAAGTAACTGTCCACAGTTTTTTGTTCCATTCACCAAACACGTCAAGAAGGACTTGAATATTCCTACCTCCTTGACGTGAGCATCATCAAAATACATCCATTTGCGGATCTTTGTTTGGAAAAAGAATGTAGAATAATGTTTGCCGTAGTAACAGATCATTCCTACTAAGTACAGTTCAGACTGCTTGGCCCGGTCATCTGTTACTCTGAAAAACAGCTGTGGGGAAAGAGGAGAAAGGAAAGAACAGTCACATACTCAGCCCTCTCACATCATCTCTCAGCAGACTCCATCATTTCTTAATTAAGGTACTGACTTGCTTCTCCTTTTGCTAATCCATATTAATCATCAGAAATGAACCTAAAAAGGCAAAATTTTAGCGAAATGTCAGAGAGATAGTGGCCAAACTGGTAATGTGGTGATGTTTCTTCATAACTTTTATTTTATTTATTTATTCATTCATTCATTCATTCAAATTGCAGCAAGCGGGGGCTACTCTTCGTTGCAGTGTGTGGGTTTCTCATTGCGGTGGCTTCTCTTGTTGTGGAGCATGAGCTCTAGGCGCGTGAGCTTCAGTAGTTGTGGCATGCAGGCTCCAGAGTGCAGGCTCAGTAGTTGTGGTGCACGGGCTTAGTTACTCCGCAGCATGTGGGATCTTCCTGGACCAGGGACCGAACCCGTGTCCCCTGCATTGGCAGGCGGATTCTTAACCACTGTGCCACCAGGGAAGTCCTCTTCATACCTTTTAATAATATTTTCTTGCTGGGGCCTATTCTAATATGAGCCAGGAATGTTAAAAAAACATAAAAACAAAACATTCTCAAGTTTCAAAGGTTATTTATCAGCTGGTGCCACAAATATAAATTTCCTGTTGAGACACTAAGTAGAAGGTAAGAAAGCCCTTAGGGGGAGCAATCCCACCATACTGGTTACCAACATTTCAATTCCTAGATATCTAGCACTGTCCTAGGTGTTAAGAGACATACAAAATATTTGAAGGCAAGGACTCTTGCCTTGAGGAATCTGTTTGGTTGAAAAATCAATCATAAAAATAAAGCTAGAATAGAACAGAATATGTAGGCTACAGAAATTTAGAAAAATGATCTTTTATTGTGCATAGCCTACTATGTCAGAGACTCCTTGGCAAGGAGACCTAAAGTAAGATCCCAGTATTCTCAACCATGGCTTAATGACATTAAAAAACAACAAGGGATCTCCTTAGTCACAGGACCATCCCAGAGGGAAACCAGCAGAAAGAAAACCACAGACTTTCTGACTGAAGGAAAACTCTGGCTGTACCTATACTAGGGTACGCCGCTGATAAGGTAAACAGCCCGTGTCTGAAGTCTGTTTCCACTAGAATTCTCTTCCAAGCCACTTCATTACCTTCTCAGCAGATGTTGGTTCCTACCATGAATTTAATATTCTAGGACTCATGTCATCAACTTCTACCTTCTTCTCCCATAGCAGAACTAGTCAGGACTGCTCACTTCTTTGACCTTACTACCTCCTATGGTTGAATACACTTCCCTATTCTACACTGGTATTAACTAATGATAAGTAGAGCATATGATAACTCTATGAATTACTTGATTTTTAACAGTAGCTAAGCTCTGCCCATTCTGTCTTTCAAGGCCAAGATCATCCCATATCTTCCCAAAAGCCTTGTTTTTGAGTGTACAGATACACACAATATATTTTTTCAAAACCCTTTAATATTTGTCATTTAGGATATACCTTTGTGTTCAGAGTTCACTGCCCTTGAGCAATAGTAAGTTAGAAGAACTCCAAGTAAGAGATAAAGGTAACTAACACTCACGTCACCCAGCTTAAGGCAGGTGCCCAGGCTGTGAATGACATCCTCTGCCAAGTCTGAGTGGTCCGAGTCCCATACCAGCCCAATTGTGATAATCTGTGGAGCGTTCATCAACACACGGCGAATCCGAATCCTCTCTCCACAGTTGCTCTGAAATACATATATAATGCTAGTGAGAAATGTTGCCCACCGACTCTGCCTCAATTTCACTAATCTCAGGGTTTCCCTCCCCACTCTGAACCCCACCCCTCACTTAACTCACCGGGCAGTTCCGCAGATCCCCCATGGTGCTGGCATTCTGCAGCAGCTCACCAAACATGCTTGGTGAGGGTTTTTCTCGTCTTTCCAGCATACAAATAGCCTGATTGCTTCGAGATGGGGAATTGAAGGGGGATGATGTTGGGAGTTGTACAGGGTTATAGCTAAATCATTCATGCAAATTCCTAACTCACATGTTTGACTTTCTTCCTCTGCCCACTATGCCAAAGTCCCTCATCCTGACCAGCCTCAGTATCCCACAGAGTAAGTGTGCCTGCCTGTCCCTAAATCCAAAGCTCATAGAATCCCCATTCCTCCTCCCACTCTGCTGGCCAGAACTTGAGACTAAGAAAAGGGGACAGATGGGAGAGGAAAGAAGGAAAACAAGGTTATTTTTCAATTACTGTTCTGAGTTCCTACAATACAGCAAATACTCAGCAATAAGGATACAAGCTATTTGGGTACCTTCAGTTAAAACCCAGTCAACTGAAGGACTGCCTAAGTATACAAACAGAGAACCCTATAAAACTCACCAAAGGGAAGTAGTGGAGATATAATGCACCATCTGGATGAAAGGCAGCGGATCAGAAGTGGCGCCACAGCTAGTACATACACACTAAGCCCAGGGAGAAAAAAGCAAAACCAGCAGCCACAGTCATTAACTGTTTTGGCACCCATTTGACATCCTACATCCTAGGATAAAGTGTTCTTGAAGAAAAGGTCTAAGAAGTGATGGGAATAGAAATAAGGTTCACCTGCTCAAACAACGTCATTGCAAATTTCTGGTGGGAGATGCAGTGTTGGGCAGTGCATATGTCCTCTTTGGTTTCATCAGCAATGTGGAAGTGAATCCTCATCAGGAGGTTTTCCTAATAGGGGAGGACAAAAAGCAGTACGTAGACAATATTTAACAAACAAAAGTACAAATTTGTTGGCAGTTTACTCAGAGAAACAGCAATCCTCCTTGAAGGGAGGAATACTTCTGATTTTTTTTTTAATTTTTAATTTGAAATAATTATAAGTTCACAGAAAGTTTCAAAAAAATTATACAGGAGGTCCATGTACCCTTCACCCAGTTTCCTCCACAGGTGACATGTTACTTAACTATAATACAATATCCAAACCAGCAAATGGACATCAATAAAATCCACAGAGTTTATTCAGATTTCACCAGTTTTACATACATTCATTTGTGTGTATGTGTAGCTCCATGCAATTTTATCACATGTATAGTCGTGTAAACACTCCCACAATTAAGATATAAAACTCTTTCATCACCACAAAGCTCCCTTCTGCTATTCCTTTAACACTGTACCCACTCAATTCCAAACCTAACCCTTAGCAACCACTAACATGTTGTCCCATCTCTATAATTTTATTATTTCAAGAATGTTAAATAAATGAGATCATATAGTACATAACCTATTGATACTGCGTTTTTCACTCATCATTACTCCCTTTAGATCATTCAACTTGTTACATAAATCAACAGTTCATTCCTTTTTATTGCTGCACAGTATTCCCTGATATAGAAGTACCCCAGTTTGTTTCACCCATCTACCCATTAAAAGCATCTGGGCTTTTTTACTTTGGGGCTATCACAAATAAAGCTTCTCTGAACATTCATGTACAGGTTTTTGTACGAACATATGTTTTCATCTCTCTGGGATTCACGTACAGGAATCTAACTGCTGAATCATACGGCAGTTTGCAAGTTTAGTTTTTTAAGAAACTGCCGAAGTGTTTTCCAGAGTGGCTATACCATTGTTCATTCCTACCAGCAATAAATCAGTGATCCAGTTTCTCAGGGGCACCCCTGATTTTGGCCTATATTTTACCCTATAATAGGATGTATATCACTCAGATTGTTTAATGGTTGCATAGAGTCTTTTGAAGGTTGACGGATAGAACCCAGAGTTGAGAAGAGTTAGGGTCCTCTACTAAAAGTCACTGGGAGCAAAGTAGCCATCTACATAGCACATCACACTTGTGCTAAGGACTCAGCTATTCTCTGTTTAATTATCTTTACTATGCAGGAGCTCTCAAACTGTGGTCCCCAGACCAGCAGCATCAGTGTTAGCATCACCTAGGAACTTGTTAAGAGATATTCTTGGGACCCATTCCAGACATACTGAAACAGAAACTCAAGGGAGTTGAGCCCAGAAATTTGTATTTGAATGGGCCTTGTCTCCTCTGAAGGTGAGAGCTACTGTTCTGTGCGATGGCAAGCACAAAACTACCCTAAGCCTGAAGGAAAAAGAATAAACCCACTAGGCAATTCATACTTTATTAGCAGAAACAACTTATAGAAACTAGGGAAATTCCTAGTTATAACTGTAGAGACCAGGAGCACAGTAAAGTAGCCAGTCCCTGATGGAGACCATCCACAGTCTCACCCCATATCAAAGAGGGCCAGAGGCCAGCACTTACAAAGCACTCCGCAGCATCGTCCATAATTCCCAGCTGGAAACGCTGTTCATCCTGAAAAGTCTTTGCCAGAGCACTGCGGAGAGTGTCAGATGGAAGCACTTTTTCAGTACTGCACTGAAACTGGTTAAAGATTCCCTGTAGGGAAGAGGTTAGACAAGGGGAAAAGCACAATGCTGTTACTGAGCTTCGAGGCATCCCAGTCTGTCATGCTAGGATCTCCATGCTTACAGCTATGGAGCCAAATGTACTTTGAATGTGTTGATATGCTTGCAGTTAGTTATAAAAAAGTAAAAAAAAATGAGACTCATAATAAAGGGCATGATATGTGCTAATAAGGATCCTTGCTCTTCCATCTGAGTGTGATACCATCAAGGACTCATTAGGAGAGACCGTTGTCATGAGTTAATGCAATGTAGTTACCTCTGATTTCCTCTGATATAGAAAGAGGTAGATGGTCTACAATAAAGATAAATTATATGTCACTGAATTGGTAAATTATTCTCTGGGGGCTCATCGTATGAAACTTGGCCCCTTCTTTTAAATTGTTTAGCTACTATAAAATTACCCAAAAGTAAAAAGAATAATATAACAAATACCTACGTGTCTAACACTAAGAAATAAACATTCTATCATGTTTACTTCCAATCTACAGATAAAGCTAAAGTCCCCTTTAAGACCAGCCACTCACTATGAGTTTGTTGCACAATCTTCTGTTTATAATACTTTGACATATATTTGTATGTGTGTATATATGTGTGTGTGTATGTATATAACCCTCAATAATACATAGTATGCTTGTGTGTATGTGTCTTTCATGTAAAAAGTATCACACTGAATTTTACTTTTTTAAAAAATTCATTCTTTTTGAGATTAGCCATATATTTCATCCTTTTCCCCTGCTGTATAGTATTATATCATGTTACTACATCACATCTATTTATCCATTTGTATAGTATTATATCATGTTACTATATCACATCTATTTATCCATTTCTTTATTGACAGATATTTTAACAGTCTCCAATTTTTTGCTATTGTAAAGAGGCTATGACAGCTTAAACTTCTACCAGTGCATGAATATAAATAAATTTCCCCATATCCTTATCAGCAATTAATACAGTCAGACTGGTTAATTTTAGTCTTTCTAACTACATAATTTTTTCTGGGTCTTCTATGAGTATTACTTGCAGAAAATACCTTCTTCTAGTCTTCTGGTATCTTTCAAGTGCAGCAGTTTTTTATTTTGGTGTAACTAAATGTATCTACCTTCTCCATCTTTACCTATATCTGAAACAATGATGAATATGATATCCAGAGAATGGAAACAAAGAGTGGCAACAAGTGGCACCTGCTTTGAGGTGTCCTTCTCAAGTGGTATTGGATCCTCTGCACAGAGATTTTAGAATGTGCTCCTTGATATCACATAGCCCAGATCCACACTAAACCACCAGATAAACAACTCACCCAACAATTAGTTACATGTCAACATGCCAAAGAATGTCACCAGCTTGAAATCCTCATTAGTAATTTATTCATATAAAAAAATTCCAGGGTTACTTTCAGACTTACTAACGAGACCAGAAATTAGATCACTTTTATAAACCTACCTATGTGAGCTAAGAATAGGAGGTCCCACCAACCTAGAATGGCTAATTATTGATCCTCATTTTACTTGACATTTTACTTGCAGTAGCTCAGTCACTCATTCCCTTCAGATTTTTACCCAAATATTACCTTCTCAATATAGTATTTCTGGATCATTTTATTTAAAATTGCAAGCTCCACCCACTCTTTCTAAACTTCCCACCCTTACTTGTTTTATTTTTCCCTTTGGCACTTTTACCAGCAGTCATACCATGTATATTACTTATTTATTGTCTAACTGTACTCTCTAGAATATGAAGACAGAAATTTTTGCCCTTTAATTCCTTGCTACACTCCCAGCATCTATAATAGTAATGGCATGTAGGCCATCAACAACTAGTTTTGAATGAATGATTTTATATGGTTAGATCTTATTAAGGGAAAATATTAACTCCCTTCACTCTCTCTCTCTCTTTTTTTTTTTTTTTTTTGCGGTATGCGGGCCTCTCACTGTTGTGGCCTCTCCTGTTGCAGAGCACAGGCTCCGGACGCGCAGTTTCAGCCGCCATGGCTCACGGGCCCAGCCGCTCCGCGGCATGTGGGATCTTCCTGGACCGGGGCATGAACCCGTGTCGCCTGCATCGGCAGGTGGACTCTCAACCACTGTGCCACCAGGGAAGCCCTCCCTTCTCTTTTATAAGCACATAAAGAATCACCTAGAAAACGTGAAAGTTTTTCTTAAGGTAACACAACTGGTTCAAGCAAAATGGGACTAAACCTTGTTCTGCTAACTTCAAGAGACCTCTGTTCTCTTACTAGCATCATTCCACCTCATACACACTGAACATCTATCCCTATAGCAACTTGAGAACAATTTACTATGAACTCTGCTATTATTTCCCTACAAACAATTCCATATGATGTGGAGGAGGCAGCACCAGAAAAACATATTTAGTATTACTTAATAAGCATGGGGCTGGGGGGAAATCTATTATAATTACTTTATTTTGGAGTGACCTAGAAAGTTTTAACAAGTCTATTATAAGATCAGGTAAAGACAGAGCAAGACCTTCCATAATTTGTTGCTGGAAGTGGAAGAATGTCTATCAGTGACTCCTTAAACTAGACCAAAAGTAAAGATCTGGGTCCACAGTTAAGCACTCCTAGAGGGCAACTGGATATCTGCCAAGTGACCAATGGGATTTTGAAACTTGGGGAAATGTGAAGAAAAAAGGAAAAGGAAGGTAGGAGAAGAAGTAGTGGCTGCTTCTACATAAGGTGATCTGAACACTTAATGATATGCTGAAGGGAAGTCACCTCAGCTTTGCAAAACTTAGTGACCACTATCATATCCTAACCTGCCACTCTTCTCAACTGTTAATGGTAAGACATTAATGCTGACAAAGGCTCTACCTCTAGAGCAAGGGATGGATGAGGTTTGGTCCTTTGTTCAGAGTCTCAAACCGGTTCCAAGACAAACCAATGGAAAATTAGTTTCAGGATAGTTCTGTACAAACACAACAAATGCAAACTGCAGCCCCTTTAGTCTCTCTCAACAGGGTTTCCTCAAGAATTAATACTCTAAAGCAACAGTTCCTAATGAATTAACTTCTCTCCTATGCATAGTACTAGTTATGTTACCATCCTAGAGAGAATTAAGAAAATAGTCACTCAAAATACTTTCTGTGTTCTGTGGTTCAGATGACCCTGTTTGAGAAAGGACAGAGATCCACTGAGAGATGGCATAGAGTAATAGTTAAGAGTATGGACTCTGGAACCATAGTATTTGGGTTCAAAATCCCAGCCCTGTTACTTACCATCTATATGACCTTGGACAAGTTACCTAACTTCTCTATGCTTCAGTTTCCTCTTCTAAAAGAGAATTAATAACAGTATTTACCTCCTAGGATTATTTGAGGATTAAATAAGTTATCTATCTTTCTACTTATATCTTAGACTAAAGTCTGACCGTATCAAAGTGCTATCTAAGTGTTAACTGTTATTATAATCATTCTATTTGGGATTCATTTTAGGTTACTGCCTGCTACTGATGTATGAAGAAGGGCCTTGAGAGTTAGAAAGGCTTCTACCTTGAGCTACCTACCCAGTCTCTAAGGTCTAGGTACAAAGGAAGAAATTCTTCTCTATTCTGCTGCTTGTATTCAAGAGAGGCAGATTTCCCATGACCTAGATAACAAGGGTTTTAGCACAGAAAAAGAAAGACTTAAAGTCAGAGCTCTGACTGTGCCCATAGTGGATATGCAACAACAGATCTGGCTCTTGTGTTCAGTGGCATCATCTCCATGCTACTCTTTTTTTAACCTCTTAATTACGAACAGCTTTCTCCACACACACTGAGTATCTGAATGTATTCAGAATAGCCTCTGCCTGCATCTTCTTTATTTTCTTATTCAATATTTTAATTATTGTTACCGGTATTGCTCTGCCACTGTTAGGAAGAAGCAAGTGTATCAGGGATGACGCAGCCTGAGCCTGCCCAGCATGCATCTGTGAGCTGCAGCTCTGGAAGAAGCTGTAGCACAAAGCCCCTCTGTTAGGGCAGCACACTAACCCCTGTGTGTCCCTCTCACATGAGCACAAGGCAGGAATGGGCCTCCTCCTGTTCCCTTTTTCACCCTCCTCCCACCTTTCCCAGAGGGAGATCCTGTTCACACCAAAGAAAGCCAAGAACATTTAGTTCAGCAATAAGAACAGGTGGTAGCACCAATAAGGAACAAAAACTGGTATTCTTCCAATTGCTGAGTTCTATGGCAGAGAGGGAGAAAGGGCAGGAAGAACCAAAACCCAGGAATCATTTTCCCCTGTGGGGTCCCTGATGGTTTCACTTCAATAAAGAAAAAACCCACCTTTGAGGTTTCTCTCTGCCGTTCTTCACAGAGTGAAACCAAAGAGGTCTTCCTTTTCACTCTCAGGAAAAGGCAAATTACTTTTTGTCTGTTAACTATTTTCTTGGATGCAGTGCAAAAGCAACAAGACTAATGACTAAAAGCAGGTGCTTCCCCATCCATCTCTCTTGGATCAAGTAGCAAACAATTCTACCCACAGGAGCATATAATTATTTGGATTAGTAAAAACCACGTAAATAAGATAAAAGTGCCATAAAGACAGAAAGTCTTTGTGCTTTGTCATCTACAAATGCAGCTGTTGCTTAAGTTTTTCCTTTTTTTCCCCCTAAAACACAGACTTTGTCTTTAAGGAGGGAACAGCTGTCTATTTCTCTCAGAATTTCCTATCTTTGCATCAAAAAGAAGTCATGAGTAGAGAAGATACAGGTCAAGAAAAAGGGCTGTCACTAAATTTGATGCTTTATGGGCCCAAGGTCTTTGAAAAGTGCCCCAGTCAGCAGTTCAACTCATCCCTGAGAGGTGTCCAGCAACACCTTCTACAAAGGCGTGACACATGTTATACACTACTACTAACTCAATTCTTAGAGTTTCTCTTCTTGATCTAAGCTTCCCAAATCTATCATTTTGGCTTTCATAACTATCCCTTTTTTTCCACACCTCCTGTAAATCATAGACCTAAATAAACCATAAACCTAGATGTGGCCAATCGAGTCTGTTTGTAAACACAACCCTTTGAAAGGAAAATAAAGGAGCTACTCCTTGAGAGTCACTGACTGCTGGAAAATAGAACTTTCACCCTAGATTTGTATGTTCAAAAGAATGTTGAACGTTTTCTTTCAAGAGGGGAAAGAATATTGAAATGTTTACCATTTTGGCATCCAAACCAGTAACACTGGATTTTTAACATTTTATTGCCAAAAAGTTCAAACAGGGCTTCCCTGGTGGCGCAGTGGTTGAGAGTCCGCCTGCCGATGCAGGGGACGCGGGTTTGTGCCCCGGTCCAGGAGGATCCCACATGCCGCGGAGCGGCTGGGCCCGTGAGCCATGGCCGCTGAGCCTGCACATCCGGAGCCTGTGCTCCGCAACGGGAGAGGCCACAGCAGTGAGAGGCCCGCGTACCGCAAAAAAAAAAAAAAAAGTTCAAACATACAAGGGTAGACAAAATAGCACAATAAATTCCCATGTACCTATCATCCAACCTCAACCATTACTAACCTGTGGCCAATCTCATTTCATATATACCACCCACCCTCCTCCCAGATCATTTTGAAACAAATGCCAGACATTATTCATCTGTAAATATGTCAGGATATGCCTCTAAAAAATAAGAACCCTTTTTGTTTAAAACATAACCATATAACAAACCCTTTCTCTAGTGTTCAGTGATTTTTTTGTGATATAACAGAATCAGTGATTACATCTCCCCTGACAAGTGTGAGCTGCAACTCCCAAGGTTTGTAGTCTATGAGCTGACCAAATATGTGTTCTTCAAATTAAAGTTGTTAAATATAACAACTTTAGTGACAATTCTGAAGTGACATTTATGCAGTAAAAACAAAAGGAAAGGTACCTATGTAAAGTGATGGCTATGTTAATTAGCTTGTTGTAGTGATCATTTCACAATATACGTATATATCAAAACATCAAGTTGTGTGCCTTAAATCTCATAATTTTTATTTGTGAATTATACCGCAATAAAACTGAAAAAAACACTTAACCATAATACCACTACCACACTCAGAAAAAGGTATGCAGTCAGTTTAACAGAAATTCTTGCTCCAGGAAGAGAAAGCAGAGAACAGCTGGCCAGTTTCTCTCTTGAGATTCTTTAACCTTATGTCTTAAAATAGCTACCTTCTAAACTTCCTTATTAGAAAATTACCCACATATCCTATATCAGTCCGTTTAAATCAAATTCAGTTACCAATACCATATCTCCCCATGAGTTTAGGGCTTTATTTGCATTCAATTTATAACCCAATACCTTGGACTTACAGTGGTGAAGCAAAAGACCATCATAAACTTACCTTTCACACGCATTCCTGCTACCTATGCAAAAATGACACCCACATACACAAAGGCAGAGACACAGATAGAAACAACAAGACCTCAAGACAGTGGACAGACAGAGACAGGCCAAATTCACCAGGGAATAGTATTGCTTTTAGTGGGAAATCATAAACTAACATTGAGATTTATAAAAATGTAACAGTCATTCTGGAATTTTTGCCAAGATCAGAAATGTAGGACCTTAAAGATGACCAACAGTATTCAAATCAAATTTTAAGAATCAATATCAAAGCCACTTACCCCACAGGGGAAATAAAAAGGGGGACCCGTCTGGACATGAACAAAGATTTTGAGATTGTATAAGTTTCAGGTTCTGCCATAAACTCTGGAAAGAATCATGATGATCTGCTATATTTTTCCTTATAGTCATACCCCTCTATTTGAAATACCATGTAAAATTCTGAACTCCAGTATTTTTAAAAGGATAAGAGCCTGAGTTTTATACTATCCAAGTTATGTCAATGACTAAATTAGTCAAGAATATTTAGGTACAGGGCTTCCCTGGTGGTGCAGTGGTTAAGAATCTGCCTGTCAATGCAGGGGACAAGGGTTCAAGCCCTGGTCCAGGAAGATTCCACATGATGCAGAGCAACTAAGCCTGGGTGCCACAACTACTGAGCCTGCGCTCTAGAGCCCGCGAGCCATAACTACCGAAGCCTGCACGCCTAGAGCCCGTGCTCCGCAGCAAAAGAAGCCACCGCAATGAGAAGTCCACGCACCGCAACGAAGAGTAGCCCCAACTTGCTGCAACTAGAGAAAGCCCGCACACAGCAGCAAAGACTCATGGCAGCCAAAAATAAAATAAATTAATTTTAAAAAAAGAAGAATATTTAGGTACAGCCTAATACAACTTTAAGAAAGGTTAACCAGGGCTTCCCTGGTGGCGCAGTGGTTGAGAGTCCGCCTGCCGATGCAGGGGACACGGGTTCATGCCCCGGTCCGGGAAGATCCCACATGCCGCGGAGCGGTTGGGCCCATGAGCCATGGCCGCTGAGTCTGCGTCTCCAGAGCCTGTGCTCCTCAACGGGAAAGGCCACAACAGTGAGAGGCCCGCATACCGCAAAAAAAAAAAAAAAGAAAGATTAACCAAAAGACCACACAAATATGTTCATATCACATAGATAAGCATAACAGGAAGGAAGTTCAATTCAAATGGATAGGTGCATTAGACATAAGGACATACCTTCCTTATGTGAGGGCTATTTATTACTAGCTAAAATTTCCAGGTAACATACTAGAAATCTAATTTCCTGGCTTAAATAAATAGCCAGTCTAGGATAATGGGTTTACTCCTCTGATAGTGGCCATGACTATAGGACAATGAAGAACCTTCCATTCCTACAGTCTACAAAAAAATGACCAGACTAATTCCTTATACCACATTACTCGATATGTTTATGCTTCAGTCCCCAGTAGAGGAATAGCTACATGGTACACAATAAAAAAATATCGAGAGATTTGTTCCCTGAACTCTCAAATTTCCCCCCAATTAACAAGTGAGCTATCAGCAGAACACAGACTTTCCTGCCCCTTCACAACAGTCTTACTGTTCTACAGGTACAGACTTACATTCCAGGACCCCTATATACAAAAACCTATTTCCTACCTACCTACCTCCATCACCACCACCATTCCCTGGCTTTTATTCCTTATACTAACATCCTTTAAAAAAAATCACTAATTGAGAAGGTTTGTTGGATTTAATCAATCAATGCAGCATTCTTCTTTGCCTATAACAAAAAACACTCTGTCCTACATCCTGGCACTGTAAAGCCTCTAGTACAATCCCTGGAAGGAGAACAAAATCTTTGTGGCATACTAAGTACAGAGGACGGATTTCCTCCTCTGGACAGAGATAAATAAATAAACCAATACCAAAGTCAAGTCATACCCTGGGGGCCAGGGTGTAAGAGCAGACTCAATATGAATAATAAATCAGAGCTCTGGGCTATAGGCATGACAACAGTTTAGGTCAGGAAAAATCTTTCAGTAATACTAGGTGGGAATAAATTTGGTATTTTAGAAGGGACAGGGTAATTAGCACACAAATTTCTCTTTTTTTTTTATAAATTTATGTTTTCATTTATTTATTTTTGGCTGTGCTAGGTCTTCGCTGCTGCGCAAGGGCTTTCTCTAGTTGCACGGTGAGCAGGGGCCACTCTCCATTGCGGTGTACGGGCCTCTCACTGCGGTGGCCTCTCCTGCTGCAGAGCATGGGCTCTAGGCACGCGGGCTTCAATAGTTGTGGTGCACGGGCCCAGATGCTCCGCGGCATGTGGGATCCTCCCGGACCAGGGCCCGAACCGGTGTCCCCTGCATTGGCAGGCAGACTCTTAACCACTGCGCCACCAGGGAAGTCCCCCACAAATCTCTTCTATTTGCTAAGTCAGAGTTGAAATGCATTGCGGTTCAAAGTAAGCAGAAAGACAAACTAACACAAATTCTTCATTAATAATTTGCATGCAAGATTTTGAGACTGTAATTACTTTAGGGACTTAGTGTCAAGTAACACAGAAAAGAAAAAAACAGTATATTTTACAGGACCAAAAGAAATGGATTATCATAAACATTGTGTACAAACCACCAAAAAGTACTGGATGCAACATATACTATGGTACCAATGAAGATCACTAGGCACAGGACTACTGGCAGACGTTCATAGAGCAGAAGAAAAAAACAAAAATGTTGAAGAAGACATGATCCAAAAGGTATTCACATAAGGCCAGTAGTAAATGCATTTTAAGTAAACAACTGCAGAGAGAGCAGGGACACATATCTTTCAGCCAGACTTGGAAGGGCAAATCCTTCATCCAAACATCAGATTAAGGGAAAGTTAGCTAGCTTCTGACTCATCAAGGAACATGTTTGTGTTTCTTTTTGTACTTAATAGTAGGTTCTAGAGATAAGCAATTATGCTCTAACATAAAGAATTCTGACTTTATAAAGAACTGGCAAGTTTTGCAGAGTACTTCAAATTCAGGAAGTTTGGAATCTCTTGTTTTAAAAAAAATCTAAGAAATAAGAATTTTACAAATCAAACAGCATTAAAGAATGCAAACAGGTCATGAAGTATCAGCAAAAAGGAATTCTTATTAGCCTCATCAAATATTCCTTCTTTTTAAATAGGAGGCAGAGAAAAATATATATAACTACACCCATAGAGAAAAAAATATATAGAATACACCCACACTGGGACACCACAAAGTTAACATGTAACTTAACGGCAGGATACCAGATAACTGCTCTACAGACAGAATCCCAGACTTTGACTTCTTACGTCAGCAGATCTTTCCCACCATCAACCCCCCTTCCTGCCTCCCTCCTCCCCTCCCCCACATCTCTCCCTTCCCTTACTAAATGAGGCATGAAGGCCTAGATTAGTAAACTTAGTAAAAAAAGTATGAGACCAAAAGTCACAATATGAAAATCTCTATTAAACAGGACAAGAGTGAGAGCGAATATAAAAGACAGAAAGAAAAAGAAAAGGAAAAGGCAATACCCTAAACTCCATAACTAAAATACCAAGAAGTACTAAAAGACTATATGAACCCAGAAAAGTTGTGTTTATATTATGGTCCAGGCACTGTGAGGAACACCAAAAGAAAAGCTGGGCCACCTTCCCAAAAACCCATTCAGCCATGCTAAACACTGTTAAAATCAATTACGGATGTAGATATAGTATTTTTAAAACTTCATGAAGAAGATAAATTTCTGAAAGGCAGATGTGGTTTGGCTTAAAAGGGATGTGTTATTGTTCTGTTTATTGTTATTATTTTTGTTATTATTTTGGGTGCCAAGGGATGCAGACAAAGTGAATGACATCTGTCTGCAATGCAATGTCTAAGAGGCATGCATAGTAAGTATACCATCTGCTATCATAGATGAAATGGAGTGCCTGGGGAAGGAGAGGAAGGGAAAAGGAAGTGTGAAATTAGTTTTTTAAATGTCCATAATCCTGCTTTTCTAAGTGATTTAAGAGACAACTGGGAGGCACTTCAAGATTATAAGAAGGTAGTAACTTCAAAATAGCACTCCAGGGTAGTCTTAGGTTAGAACAAATGAAATAGGAAGATACTAGAGATGGAAAGGCAATTAAGGGCCTGAAAAAAAGAAGTACTCTTTTTACTAAAACGGTGGGCAAAAAGACCTATTACTAGAAATATTATAGACCAGAGAGGAGGCATAAAGAGAAATGATAATTCCTGTGGTGGAATTCAGGCTATTTTCAGTTTTCCTCTTTACACTTTAGTATACTTTCCAGAATGATTGCAGTATTTTTCTATATTTATAATAAAAATCATCATTCAAATAAAGAACAAACATGATGTGTATACACAGCCAAAGAATAATAAATAAATGCCCATGTGACTGCCACACAATTTAAGAATGGAAAAATTGAGTTTGAGTATCCACAAATGATTATATCCTACCCATTCCACCTTC
Source organism: Aethalodelphis obliquidens (assembly GCF_003676395.1). Lineage (NCBI taxonomy): Eukaryota > Metazoa > Chordata > Mammalia > Artiodactyla > Delphinidae > Aethalodelphis > Aethalodelphis obliquidens. The sequence goes on along the minus strand of NW_020837981.1, from coordinate 11,376,986 downwards.
CAGAGGTAACCATTATCCTGAATTTTGTGAAAATCATTCCTTTTTTCTCTACAATTTTATCATATGTATGTATCCCGGAACAATATGTTATTTATTCTGCCTGTTTTGGATTTGTATATAAATGGAATCATAGTTTAGCAGTCTTCTGTGACTTGCTTTTTTCATTCAATATACAAATCTTCCTTGATTTATGATGGGGTTACATCCCAATAAACCCACTGTAAATTGAAAACATGCCTAACTTATCTACTGAACATCATAGCCTAGCCTAGCCTACCTTAAACTTGCTCAGAACATTTACATTAGCCTACAGTTGGGCAAAATCATCTAATACAAAGCCTACTTCATTATAAAGTGTTGAATATCTGATCGAATTTATTGAATACTGTACGGAAAGTTAAAACCAGAACGTTTGTATGGGTACAGAATGGTTATAAGTGTATAGGTTGTTTAACGTCATGATTGTGTGGCTGACTGGGAGCTGAGGCGTGCTACAGCTGCCTAGCATCACAAGAAAGTATCATACCATATATATCACTAGCCCAAGAAAAGATCAAAATGCAAAGTAAGGTTTCTACTGAATGCATATCGCTTTCACATCATCAGAAAGTCAAAAATCGTTAAGTCAGACCATCGTAAGTTGATGGCTGTCTGTAATGCTTGTGTGATTAACTCAAAATGATACATGTAGCTGCAGGCTATCCATTTTCACAACTATATAGAAGTGAAATAAACTACTACTCTAGGAATAAACCATAATTTTTTAATCGATTATATTAGAGTTGGAATGGGTTGTTTCATTTTTCTGTAATCACAAAAAAAATACTACCTTAAACATCCCCAAACATATCTTCTGGTATGTATGTACAAGGAAGTTTCTTACAGCGAATATCCAGGAGTAGAATTACTGAGTAGTAGGGTACCTGCTACTTCAATTTTATTTGACAAATGTAATGACAAACTGGTTTCCTAAATAGTGGTATCAATTTATATTCCAACCAAAAATTTATGTAAATTCTCATTATTCTACCTTGTAGGTAACAATTTTATCTGACTTTTAAATTTCTACTAATCTGAAGGGTATGGTTTAATCTACATTTCTTACATTACTAAAGAGGGTAAGCCTATTTCATATGCTTAAATATCAAGTGGGTTTCCCATTCCGAGAAATGCCTGTTTATGTGTTTTGTCCATTTTCCTGTTGACTCATTTTATTATTTACTTATTCTTCATGAGAATTCTTCTCTGGAGTTCTATGTTGGTTACCAGTCCTCTGTTGATTATATATATTGCAGATATTTTCTCCCAATTTGTAGCCTTGTATATTTATTGTCTTTATGGAGTCTTCTGATGAACAGAAGTTCTTGAATTTTCTATAGTAAAACGTATCAAGCTTTTTAACTTTGCATTTTTCATGTCTTATTTATTAAATCCTCTCTATCCCTTAGGCCATGATATTCTCTCATAGTTTCTTCTAAAATGAAGTATATTGTCTTTCACATTTTACTCCTTAATTCATCTGAAATTCTTACTTTTGGTATAACATGAAGTAGGGATCTAATTTCCTTTTTGTCTATACAAATAAAGAGTTATCTAAGCACGTTTATTGGAAAGTCTAAGAGTATAATTTTCAAATTAAGTGCACAATAATTAAAAGAATGCAAACAATGCCATCTAAAACAAAGTATGTGCAAATTAGAGCCTAATTATTTAACATTTATTTAGCACTGAGAGATTGAAAAGCACTTTAGGGAAAAAAAAATCAAATTTTTAATCTTCCAATACAGCAAAAGAGGCAGCGAAGGAAAATAAATCTAATGGATAGATCAGGCAATGATGTGATGAGGAAAGCATCAGAATTTCCACACATCCTCAGCTTATAAAAAGACCCAAAACACAGCCTTTGATCCACTAAGCCCATTTACCTATTCATCATAAGCAACTGCTTCTCTGAAAAACTCCCAAGATACAACCTCAGCCCCTTTAGCTTGAAAAACAACTTCCTTTCTGTAACTGGCTATTTCAGAAGGTGTCCCATAAGGTCTGGTGATTGGTTTCCTTTATCTTTCTGACTTATATAATTATATTGATTTATATTAAAGTAACAATTTGTCCCTGTGGAAAATGAAACATAGCAAGACTATGACAGCCAATTCTCCAGAGTCCCATCTGGGTCAGTGAAGAAAATGGCACAGTCCTGACTAATCAAAGGCATGTCAGAGGGTCATGTAATTTCCATCATCCCTTCTTGTTACAGATAGGAGTTTCCAGTTTCAGGAGATAGTTCTACCAGGGATTTCTCCAGTATTCAGATCTCTAGCAAGTAACTTGCCTTGTATTTTTGGTTTTAATGCCATGAACCAGACTCCCCTTGGACTTGCTGACCAAAGGACCACTATGTTTCTTGTTTATCTAAAGTTAGATACTTAATGCCAATGTACCTTTCAGAAAAATCAAGCCGAATGCTCTTTTGGATGGACTTCTGTCTGAATGGGCATAGTCAGAAATGTTACAACTGTAAAAATTCTGGTTTTATTAAAATTTCATATTTAAACTCCCCAATTAACCAATAATTTTTTAAAACATCTTTATTGGAGTATAATTGCTTTACAATGTTGTGTTAGTTCCTGCTGTATAACACAGTGAATCAGCTATATATAGACATATATACCCTCCATCTTGCGTCTCCCTCCCATCCTCCCTATCCCACCCCTCTAGGTGGTCACAAAGCACCGAGCTGATCTCCCTGTGCTATACAGCTGCTTCCCACTAGCTACCTACTAGCTATCTATTTTACATTTGGTAGTGTATACATGTCCATGCTACTCTCTCACTTCGTCCCAGTTTACCCTTCCCCCTCCCCATGTCCTCAAGTCCATTCTCTACATCTGCGTCTTTATTCCCGCCCTGCCCCTAGGTTCTTCAGAACCATGTTTTTTTTTTTTTTTTTAGATTCCATATATATGTGTTAGCATACAGTATTTGCTTTTCTCTTTCTGACTTACTTCACTCTGTGTGACAGACTCTAGGTCCAAACACCTCACTACAAATAACTCAATTTCGTTTCTTTTTTTTTTTTGCGGTACGCAGGCCTCTCACTGTTGTGGCCTCTCCCGATACGGAGCACAGGCTCCGACACGCAGGCTCAGTGGCCATGGCTCACTGGCCTAGCCGCTCCGCGGCATGTCAGATCTTCCCGGACCAGGACACGAACCCGTGTCCCCTGCATCGGCAGGCAGACTCTCAACCACTGTGCCACCAGGGAAGCCCAATTTCGTTTCTTTTTATGGCTGAGTAATATTCCATTGTATATATGTGCCACATCTTCTTTATCCATTCATCTGTTGATGGACACTTAGGTTGCTTCCATGTCCTGGCTACTGTAAATAGAGCTGCAATGAACATTGTGGTACATGACTCTTTTTAAATTATTAACCAATAATTTATATTCTATATTTTGCTAAAAGTTATAATGGTTCCAAACAAAGGGTGGAAAAAAAAGATATTTGTGACCCTAGTGGCAAAAAGTTCAGAAGACTCAGTTATCTCTTTCCAGAAATATCTGCCTACCATGGACTAAAACTTCAAACTGATGTTGGTCAAAAAACTGTTTTGAGTCAGTTGTTGCAAATTTAACTGCGAAATTCTCCTGGATTTTTTGGTCACAATTCCTGCTCTCAGGTATAAAAGCAACTAAATTAATAATGATCACAACCAAGCATCCCTGTGACAAACCAAGAGTTCAGACTTCATCAGACTGAAAAATGACTCTAGAAGCTTACTCAGAACTTTGGCATACTCATCCAACCATAAATAACCCATTGTATATCAGGACCAAGAAAACAGCAAGGATGAGTGTTGGAAAAGTAATAGAGAATGGGCCCTTCCACATCCTAGTTCTTTCTCTTTAGCAACTTACCTAAAGAGAACTCTCTCGCATTAGGGCATTTTATTTGTCTCTAAATGAATCCTCAGTTTCATTTTATTCAGAAATGGAAAACTTGGAGTCAGATAATGGGGTACACAACTGATATAAAGAACCTATTGATTATTACATGTGATAATAGGAAATATTAGGGAATGGGAAAATGGGAAAATTTTAGTACTGGATTTTCTTTTTGTTGTTGTTGTTGTTGTTGTTGTTTGTTTTTGGTGGTACGCGGGCCTCTCACTGCTGTGGCCTCTCCCGTTGCAGAGCACAGGCTCCGGACGCGTAGGCTCAGTGGCCATGGCTCACGGGCACAGCCGTTCCAGAGCATGTGGGATCCTCCCGGACCAGGGCACAAACCCGCGTCCCCTGCATCGACAGGCGGATTGTCAACCACTGCACCACCAAGGAAGCCCTGGATTTTCTTTTTTTAATAAATTTTTTTCTTTTTCTTTTTGGCTGTGTTGGGTCTTCGTTGCTGCACGCGGGTTTTCTCTAGTTATGGCGAGCGGAGGCTACTGTTCATTGTGGTGCGCAGGCTTCTCATTGCGGTGGCTTCTCTTGTTGCGGAGCACAGGATCTAGGAGGACAGGCTTCAGGAGTTGTGGCACACGGGCTCAGTAGTTGTGGCTCGGGGGCTCTAGAGCGCAGTCTCAGTAGTTGTGGCACATGGATTTAGTCACTCCATGGCATGTAGGATCTTCCCAGACCAGGGCTCGAACTCATGTCTCCTGCACTGGCAGGCAGACTCTCAACCACTGTGCCTCCAGGGAAGCCCCCTGGCTTTTCTTAATAGAAAGAGTTTGTTGCTAAATTTAGCTTTAATAGACAATATTTAATTCCATGAAAAACAGTTGGTTGTTTATTCTTTCAAAACGAAAATTTAGTGTTAGCTTTTCGGATAAATACTCAAAGTCTAAGCAAGTTTAAATAGTATCCAATCACATTAAATAGAGTTGTATGGGCAAAAGGTTCAGAGAAACAGAATACCTAAACCAAGTAGTAGTTATTTGAAACAAGCAAAACTAATCATACTTATCCTTTGTACTAAACCACATGCAAATAATGCAGTAACAAATTCTTTAGCATCAACCTGAATAACCAAACCACCTTAATATTGATCATTAACCTAATGACAGTGAGAAGAAACAAATTTGAAGTATTTACCTTGAGAGCACAAAAGATGCAGGAATCTCCCATGCATTTGTGAGTTGTAAGCTGCCTAAAGCTACGTCTGAAGATGTCCAAGTGCCATAAAACCTGATGAAAAGGGAAAATACTTCATTATTCTACAAAAACCTCCCATTTAATTTCAAATTCAAGAAGTCAAGCAAACATAGGTAGACAATAGACATTGTTACTCCCAAGAGAAAAGCTCATTCTAGTGTATTAAAAAAAAGGTCAAAAACGGTGAGGTATCCAACCAGAGGGATAGGTGACCATATTCTGGAAAACACACTAATTCGAACATAAAGTAGGTCACACAGAGAAAATATGATACTAGATACATCAAATGTGATCCTAAAGAGGGAAGTTATGGGTTAAAAACTGCGGAATAAGGATTTATTTCAATGGTCCACACAGGGAAACCATGAATATTTTAAAACTTACTTAGAAGCTTGAATGGTAGTGTGGAATTTTGTCTTTGTTAGATTTCTCAATTTTTGGACCTTTCTGAGAGAGGTGTGACCTCCTTAAGTCAACAGAATAAAAAAAATAATGCTGATATCAACAGTAATAAATCGGTTCATAGGGGGCAGAGTCAAGATGGCATACTAAGAGGACGCGGAATTCGCGTCTCTGCACAACTAGGGTACCTACCAGGCACCGGTGGGGGACCACGGACACCTAAGGGGACGGGAGGAACCCCCAGCAACCAGGTAGGATGTGGGGCATTGGGGGGAGTGAAGGGGGAAGAGAAGTGGAGAAGGGAGGGGACTGGCATCCCTGAGGGGCGGCTGGGGGAAGGGATCCCATGCCTGAAGGGGGAAACTGGGTGAGCATTGGGAGGGCAGAGGATCAACAGGGATCGTGGCCAGGTTTCTCCTACCCACTTGGGCTCCCAGGAGCCTGCTGAGATGCCAGGCCTGATCCTCTGCCCACTGAGGCCCCCTACAGCCGCACGGGCCTGCAGGAGTGGGAGGGCGGGAAGGGGGAGCAAAAGTAAAGGCTGGACCTCTGGGACTGGCAACCCTGAGTGGTGGCTGAGGGAGGGGAGGAGTTGGTACACCCAGCAGGGCCCACCCATGGTTAGGGGTCCATCAGCAGCAGAGGGGACCCTGAGGGAGACAATGGGGGAGGGGCACAAAGGAATGGAAGAGAACCGGGCCAGCACCTTCTCTGTCCACTTATGCACCAGGGGGTCTATTGGGCTCCCGGGCTAATCCTCTGCCCTCAGAGCCTCCCTCCTGCCTTGCAGAACCCAAGCCCCGCCCCCACACCCCCACCAAAGTTCCCACCTCTACACTCAGAGACACCTTCCAACACGCTGGGCCTAAACCCCACCCATACACCCTCACTAAGGGCCCTACCTCCAAACTCCAGAACTCCACACTTCAGAGGCCCTCCTTTCCACGTGCAGCCTCTCTCCTTCCCGTGCAGGTCCTAAGCAGAGGCCCCGCCCCATGTTTAAACACTGCCCCATCGAGGCCCCACCCCCAAGGCCTTTTACGGCTGAGTGGTTCTGGAGCCTAGGCCCTGCCCCACACCCAAATGTCACTCCCCCACTCACCTATATCCTGCCCCACCCTAAACTCCACCCCTGCTAAGTTCCACCACCACCTAAACTCCACCCACATAGCCAAGGCTTTTCTTTTTTTCCTTTCTTTCTTTTTTCCTCTTTTAGATTGGGGTTCTGTTTCACCTTGTTGATTCATTGTTGTTGATTCTTTTATATTTTTATTTTTCCTAATAAATCTTTTACTTTTTCTAATTTTACTATATTCTTTATACTTTGTTATTATTCTCTCCTTTTGGCTGTTCACCCCACCCCTTTTTTTTCTTCTTTTTTCTGTTGTGGTTTTATTTTACCTTGTTGCAGTTGTTTAAATTATAGTTTTATTTTTCCTAATATTTTTTATCTTTCTAATTTAATTTTGTTTTTTACACTTTGATATTCTACTGCTCCTTTCTTTCTTTCCTTCCTTTTCTTTTTCTTTTTTTTTACCACACCACGAAGCTTGTGGGGATCTTGGTTCCCAGACCGGTGACAGGTCAGGCCCGACTTCCTGTGATGGGAGCTCCGAGTCCAAACCGCTGGACTAACAGAGAACCTCAGACCCCAGTGAATATTAATCAGAGTGAGGCCTCCCAGAGGTCCTAATCACAGCACTAAGACCCAGCTCTAATCCAACTGCCTGCAAACTCCAGTGCTGGATGTCTCAGGCCAAACAACCAGTAAGACAGGAACACAGCACCACCCATCAAAAAAAAAATCAAAGGACAAAAATATATGTTACAAACAATGGAGCAAGGTAAAAACTTACAAGGCCAAATAAATGAAGATGAAATAGGCAACCTACCTGAAAAAGGATTCAGAGTAATGATAGTAAAGATAATCCAAAATCTTGGAAACAGGATGAAGAAAATACAAGAAACATTTAACAAGGATCTAGAAGAACTAAAGAGCAAACAAACAGTGATGAAAAACACAATTACTGAAATTAAATTACTCTAGAAGGAATCAATAGCAGAATAATTGAGGCAGAAGTACGGATAAGTGACCTGGAAGATAAATGGTGAAAATAACTGCCAGGGAGCAGAATAAAGAAACAAGAATGAAAAGAATTGAGGACAGTCTCAGACATCTCTGGGACAACATTAAATGCACCAACATTTGAATTATAGGGGTCCCAGAAGAAGAGAAAAAGAAAGGGTCTGAGAAAATATTTGAAAAGATTATAGTTGAAAACTTCCCTAACACGGGAAAGGAAATAGTCAATCAAGTCCAGGAAGCACAAAGAGTACCATATACAATAAACCCAAAGAGAAACACGCAGAGACACATATTAATCAAACTGTCAAAAATTAAATACAAAGAAAAAATATTAAAAGCAGCAAGGGAAAAACAACAAATAACATACAAGGGAATCCCCATAAGTTTAACATCTGATCTTTTAGCAGAAACTCTGCAAGCCAGAAGGGAGTGGCAGGACACGTTTAAACTGATGAAAGGGAAAAACCTACAACCAATATTATTCTACCCAGCAAGGATCTCATTCAGATTTGATGGAGAAATTAAAACCTTTACAGATAAGCAAAAGTAAGAGAATTCAGCACCATCAAACCAGCGTTACAACAAATGCTAAAGGAACTTCTCTAGACAGGAAACACGAGAGAAGGAAAAGGCCTACAAAAACAAACACAAAACAGTTAAGAAAATGGTAATAGGAACATACATATTGATAATTACCTTAAATGTAAATGGATTAAATGCCGAAACCAAAAGACATAGAAGGGCTGAATGGATACAAAAACAAGACCCGTATATATGCTGTCTACAAGAGACCCACTTCAGACCTAGAGACACATACAGACTGAAAGTGAGGGGATGGAAAAAGATAATCCATGCAAATTGAAATCAAAAGAAAGCTGGAGTAGCAATTCTCATGAGACAAAATAGACTTCAAAATAAAGACTTACAAGAGACAAAGAAGGACACTACATAATGATCAAGGGATCAATCCAAGAAGAAGATATAACAATTGTAAATATTTATGCACCCAACATAGCAGCACCTCAATACAAAAGGCAAACGCTAACAGCCATAAAAGGGGAAATCGACAGTAACACAATAATACTAGGGGACCTTAACACCCCACTTTCACCAATGGACAGATGATCCAAAATGAAAATAAATAAGGAAACACAAGCTTTAAATGACACATTAAACAAGATGAACTTAATTGATATTTATAGAACATTCCATCCAAAAACAACAGAATACACTTTCTTCTCAAGTGCTCATGGAACATTCTCCAGGATAGACCATATCTTGGGTCACAAATCAAGCCTAGATAAATTAAGAAAATTGAAATTGTATCAAGTATCTTTTTCAACCACAACGCTACGAGACTAGATATCAATTACAGGAAAAAAACTAAAAAATACAAACACATGGAGGCTAAACAATATGCTACTAAATACCCAAGAGATCATTGAAGAAATCAAAGAGGAAATCAAAAAATACCTAGAAACAAATGACAATGAAAACACGACAACCCAAAAGCTATGGGATGCAGCAAAAGCGGTTCTAAAGGGGAAGTTTATAGCAATACAATCCTACTTCAAGAAAAAAGAAAAATCTCAAATAAACAACCTAAGCTTATACCTAAAGCAACTAGAGAAAGAGGAACAAAAAAACCCCAAAGTTAGCAGAAGGAAAGAAATCATAAAGATCAGATCAGAAATAAATGAAAAAGAAATGAAGGAAGCAATAGTAAAGATCAATAAAACTAAAAGCTGGTTCTTTGAGAAGATAAACAAAATTAATAAACCATTAGCCAGACTCATCAAGAAAAAAAGGGAGAAGACTCAAACCAACAGAATTAGAAATGAAAAAGGAGAAGCAACAACTGACACTGCAGAAATACAAAAGATCATGAGAGATTACTACAAACAACTATATGACAATAAAATGGACAACCCAGAAGAAATGGACAAATTCTTAGAAAAGCATAACCTTCTGAGACTGACCCAGGAAGAAATAGAAAATATAAACAGACCTATCACAAGCACTGAAATTGAAACGGTAATTAAAAATCGTCCAACAAACAAAAACCCACGTCCAGATGGCTTCACAGGCAAATTCTATCAAACATTTAGAGAAGAGCTAACACCTATCCTTCTCAAACTCTTCCAAAATATAGCAGAGGGAGGAACATTCCCAAACTCATTTTACGAGGCCACCATCACCCTGATACCAAAATCAGACAAAGATGTCACTAAAAAAGAAAACTACAGGCCAGTATCTCTGATGAACATAGATGCAAAAAGCCTCAACAAAATACTAACAAACAGAATCCAACAGCATATTAAAAGGATCATACACCATGATCCAGTGGGGTTTATCCCAGGAATGCAAGGATTCTTCAATATATGCAAATCAATCAATGTGATACACCATATTAACAAATTGAAGGAGAAAAACCATATGATCATCTCTGTAGATGCAGAAAAAGCTTTTGACAAAATTCAACACCCATTTATGATAAAAACTCTCCAGAAAGTAGGCATAGAGGGAACCTAACTCAACATAATAAAGGCCGTATATGACAAACCCACAACCAACATCGTTCTCAATGGTGAAAAACTAAAACCATTTCTTCTAAGATCAGGAACAAGACAAGGTTGCCCACTCTCACCAGTATTATTCAACATAGTTTTGGAAGTTTTAGCCACAGCAATCAGAGAAGAAAAGGAAATAAAAGGAATCCAAATGGGAAAAGAACAAGTAAGCTGTCACTGTTTGCAGATGACATGATACTATACATAGAGAATCCTAAAGATGCTACCAGAAAACTATTAGAGCTAATCAATGAATTTGGTAGAGTAGCAGGATACAAAATTAATGCACTGAAGTCACTTGCATTCCTATACACTAATGATGAAAAATCTGAAAGAGAAATTAAGGAAACACTCCCATTTACCATTGCAACAAAAAGAATAAAATACCTAGGTATAAACCTACCTAAGGAGGCAAAAGACCTGTATGCAGAAAACTATAAGACACTGATGAAAGAAATTAAAGACGATACAAACAGATGGAGAGATATACCATGTTCTTGGATTGGAAGAATCAACATAGTGAAAATGACTATACTACCCAAAGCAATCTACAGATTCAATGCAATCCCTATCAAACTACCAATGGTATTTTCCACAGAACTAGAACAAAAAATTGCACAATTTGTATGGAAACACAAAAGACTCTGAATAGACAAAGCAATCTTGAGAAAGAAAAACGGAGCTGGAGGAATCAGGCTTCTGAACTTCAGACTATGCTACAGTAATCAAGACAGTATGGTACTGGCACAGAAACAGAAATATAGATCAATGGAACAGGATAGAAAGCCCAGAGATAAACCCATGCACATATGGTCACCTTATCTTTGATAAAGGAGGCAAGAATATACAATGGAGAAAAGACAGCCTCTTCAATAAGTGGTGCTGGGAAAACTGGACAGCTACATGTAAAAGAATGAAATTAGAACACTCCCTTACACCAAACACAAAAATAAACTCAAAATCGATTAAAGACCTAAATGTAAGGCCAGACACTATCAAACTCTTAGAGGAAAACATAGGCAGAACACTCTATGACATAAATCACAGCAAGATCCTTTTTGACTCACCTCCTAGAGAAACGGAAATAGAAACAAAAATAAACAAATGGGACCTAATGAAACTTAAAAGCTTTTGCACAGCAAAGGAAACCATAAAAAAGAAGAAAAGACAACACTCAGAATGGGAGAAAATATTTGCAAACGAAGCAACCGACAAAGGATTAATCTCCAAAATATACAAGCAGCTCATGCATCTCAATATCAAAAAAACAAACAACCCAATCCAAAAATGGGCAGAAGACCTAAATAGACATTTCTCCAAATAAGATATACAGATTGCCAACAAACACATGAAAAGATGCTCAACATCACTAATCATTAGAGAAATGCAAATCAAAACTGCAATAAGGTATCACCTCACACCGGTCAGAATGGCCATCATCAAAAAATCTGCAAACAATAAATGCTGGAGGGGGTGAGGAGAAAAGGGAGCCCTCTTGCACTGTTCGTGGGAACATAAATTGATATGGCCACTATGGAGAATGCCTTAAAAAACTAAAAATAGAACTACCATATGCCTCAGCAATCCCGCTACTGGGCATATACCCTGAAAACCATAATTTAAAAAGAGTCATGTACCACAATGTTCAGTGCACCACTATTTACAATAGCCAGGACATGGAAGTAACCTAAGTGTCCATCGACAGATGAATGGATAAAGATGTGTCACATATATACAATGGAGTATTACTCAGCCATGAAAAGAAACGAAATTGAGTTATTTGTAGAGAGGTGGATGGACCTAGAGTCTGTCATACAGAGTGAAATAAGTCAGAAAGAGAAAAACAAATACTGTATGCTAACACATATATATGGAATCTATAAAAAAAAATTGGTTCTGACGAACCTAGGGGCAGGACAGGAATAAAGACACATAGAGAATGGACTTGAGGACACATGGACTGGGAAGGGTAAGCCAGGATGAAGTGAGAGAGTAACACTGACATATATAGACTACGAAATGTAAAATAGATAGCTAGTGGGAAGCAGCTGCCTAGCACAGGGAGATCAGCTCAGTGCTTTGCGACCACCTAGAGGGGTGGGATAAGGAGGGTGGGAGGCAGACGCAAGAGGGAGGGGATATGGGGATATACGTATGCATATAACTGATTCACTCTGTTATACGGCAGAAACTAACACACATTGTAAAGCAATTATACTCCAATAAAGATGTTAAAAAAAAATCTGTTCATAGTTTGTAACCTTGATACAATGTGATGAGAACAACACTTTACTTCTATGGTATTCCTCTCAAAAACCCATAACGCCAATCTAATCATGAGAAGCATATCAGACAAACTGCAATAGTGGGACATCCTACAAAATACTTGACTAGTACCCTTCAAAATTGTCAAAATCATCAAAAACAAGGAAATTGTGTGAAACTGTCACAGCCAAGAGGCGCCTAAGGAGACAGGACAAGTAAATGTAAATGTAGTATCCTGGATGGGATCCTGGAATACAAAAAGACACTTCATAAAAAAACTCACGAAATCTGAGTAAACTATGAGTTCAGTTGAAAGAGAAATGGTGTAATATATAGCATAAATGCCTTAGGAAGCTCCTCTTATCTGGAAAACATTTAAATAGCACCATATATGAAAAGGCACTACTTTTGGAGCACCAGATTATAGCACACCTCCGAGGCTTCTTCATACTTTGGTGTCTATAGATATATATTTCCAAAAGTTCTTTGAAACACGTTACACTTCCAAATAAGCAACGCCTTTTTATAATAAATGTAATGGGTTCAATACATCTGTGGTGAACACAGCTTTCATACCAAAAGTTAGAATATTAGCTCATTGAAACAATTACTTTCAGCTTGTAACATGATTATAACAGGCACTCCAAAACTATCAATGTCTTCCAAGTATAAATATAAAAATAGGTATGTGTGTGTAAGTTATATGTTCTATATGGCACTGGAAATTAGAACAGAAATTTGTAAATATTATTGCTTAGACTGACAATAAAAACAGAACATATAGAAAAAAACAGAATTATAAAAACAGGACTATGGCCTGATAGGAGCTAAACACACACACATCTATATCAACACCTTTTTTTACCTTCCTCTAAATTACAAAAGTATTATTAGTTTATGCAAAGTGACTCAAAAAGCTAATACGTGGGGGGAAAATAGCCTAACCAAACACCCAAACCCACCCCCGCCCCTGCTGCAACTGCATACAATTTGTGGTAGTAATTAGTGAAGGTACTTACACTCTTTCTTTAGTTTGACAGCATAGAATTTTTGACTCTTGACAGCATAGAATGTTTTAATGTTTTCAAATAAAAATTTGAAAACAGAGTATGGAAGTTTCATTACATAAATAATCTTGACAATGAAACTTTGTCATTTGCAACATGGATGGACTTGGAGGTTATTATGCTAAGTGAAATAAATCAGAGAGAGAAAGACAAATACTGTATGATATCACTTATATGTGGAATCTAAACAATAAAATAAACTAGTGAATACAACAAAAAAGAAACAGACTCACAGATATAGAGAACAATCTAGTGGCTACCAGTGAGGAGAGGGAAGGTGGGGGGCAAGATAGGGGTAGGAGATTAAGAGGTACAAATTATTCTGTATAAAATAAGTAAGCTACAAGGATATACCATACAACACAGGGAATACAGTCAATATTTTATAATAACTATAAATGGAGTATAACCTTTAAAAATTGTGAATCTCTATGTTGTACACCTGTAACCTATATAATATTGTACATCAACTTTACCTCAATTTTTTTTTAAAGACATTTTTAATACTACTGAGAAGACTAAACATGGACTGGGTATTAGATAATATTAATAATTTTAGCTAAACTTTTTAGGTGTGATAAAGTCTTTAAGATTATGGTTTTTTTCATGTCCTTATGTACTAGAGAAATACACTGAAGTATTTAAAGATCACATAATGCTTGGGAGTAGCTTAAAATAATTCAGCAAAAAAAGGGGGCCAGTGAATGAACTAAGACTGGTAAATATTAATCATTGTTGAGCCTGGTTGATGTGTACATGAAGATTCATAATACAAAATAAATAAGTAAATAAATAAATAAGCTTGACAAGATCCTTGTACTACAAATGAGGAAATTAAAATACTATTACCTGTACAAGGTCACAAGGCTAGTCTAAAGAAAGGCTAAAACTAGAACCCAGGTCTCCTAAGTCCAGTGCTTTTTATATCAAATATGTTGTCTTGTCTTTTTTTTTGGGGGGGGGGTATAATTGCTTTACAATGGTGTGTTAGTTTCTGCTTTATAACGAAGTGAATCAGTTATACATATACATATGTTCCCAATTGTCTTGTCTTTTTTTCTCTCATAACAACTTATTTTCTCATACATCTGAGGTGTAAAGCTAATATTTTACCCAAGCATAATTATCTTGGGTGGCAAATTTCATTTACTTTTACTGTGAAGAGGAGAAAAAAGGGGAAAGCAATCACTTGAAAGTTAGACCAAGGGGGATGAACAGAACACGCTATGGCCATGATTGGGCAGGGCAGGCAGACAGACAGGAAGCTTTGGGATTCTGAGACAGCTAAAGTGGCAAGCAAGACAAAAAGGGAAAATTTAGAGTAGATAATCACCTTAGAGGAATTTATTTTCTACCAGCTCTGTGCAAGCATATCTGACCAGACACTGCAGGAGAGCTCAGAGGAAGGAGATGAAGAAGTAGACAAAGACTGGACCCCGATCAGAACGTGTGCTAAGAGCCTGAATATTATGAGACAAGAATAATATACCTGATTCATTTAAATTAAGTTCAAAAACAGGCAAAACTAATCTATGGTTGGTGGTTACCCTTCAATAGTGTTCACCCTTGGGGAGTGGTTAGTGACTGGAAGAGAGCACAAGGGAGTCTTCTGGAAGCTGGAAATCAGCTCTTTGTTAATCTGGGTGCTGTTTACATGGTTGTGATCAGTTTTGAAAGCTGAATTGTATAATTATGATACATGCATTTTCCTGTATGTATATTATACATCAATAAAAAGTAAAAAAGAATAACATACCTGAGAATCTTTCACTTGTGGAAAGAATTTTGCTTTCTATACTAGAGGAAAGCAACTAGGGTGATGAGACACCTTCGTCTCAAATGGAAAAAAAGGAAACAGTAGAGACTGTTCAGGAAAAAAGTCAATAAACAAGTAGTAAGATCATCTAGTCCATGTACCTCCCTTTAGACAGCTAAGTAGTAGTAGTTACAGTTATTATTTCTACTATCATTATTACTCTCCTCTTTTACAAATGAGGTAATTGAGACTCAAAGAGATAAAGTGACTTGCCTACGATCACAGAGATTAACTTAAAAAATGATCTTAGGCTGCTGACCTCAAACAGAGACTATCAAGTATTAGATTTAAAAGAGTAATCAGAAATACAGCATCAGCAAGTGAAAGTCAAAGTTCACCAAAAAGAAAGAAATTACCCTTACCTGCAAGGCACTGTTGAGGAAGCAGCTGTTTTGTCCTGGCTCATTGCTGAGGCCTTTGCTGGGGGCTATGGAGGTTGAGCTTCGAGGAGCAAACATCCCTTGGACACTACCACGGCCCCCTGAAAAATAATTTCTCTTCCAAGACATTATTGTTCACATTTAGCCTGAAAACACAGAGGAAGTTTTGTATCTTTGGGGGAGGGAGTTTCTGTCTGCTGAAGTCCTTAATATAAAGAGAATCCAGAATTTTTAACAAATTTATGTTGAAAGATTTTAAATTGACAACATTTCAAACATCACATATGCAGCTCAAGAAACTCAGGTATCCTTAGATCCACATGACAGAGCTGTCCTCTACTTGCTCCAAGCAATGCCCAAAATGTAACATGGCACAGGATTAATTCAAACAGAGAAATCCTTCCTTCGATTTTTCTTGAACTGCCTCCATAAAACCCTGGTGAAGTGGCTGTACTCCTCAACTCCAACAGAATCCAGGATCAGGGTAGGATGTGTTCTTTAGGCTTGTTTATAATGCTTCTTGTGGATTGAAGAATTTTCCAACTGGAAGGAGAGGCAGACGGATAAGCAAGAATCCAACGCAACCCTCCTCGCCTTCTATTGCCTCGTCCCATCATCCTCTGAAGTAAAAACCCAAGTTCTAAGCAACTGACATAGATTCCACAAAGCTAAGAAGCTTGTCTGAAATAGATGGAGTTTCTGTTGTTGTTGTTCTGCTGCTGTTTTTAATATGCCCCCAACATTTTCTAGTATTCCATCCAGAACTTCAGAAAGTCTCTTCTCTTTTCCTCTGTGACTAGACTAGCCAGCTGTGCCAGAGAGCTTTAAAGAAAGAAAAAAAAAAACAATCAAAAGCTTGCGTCATTTAATGACTCTACTAGCTTTGTGCGCTTCTGCCAAGATCAGCGTTGCCTCACCTCTCACTAAAACTTGAAACCGAGACAAACAATGCTTACCACCCCACCCCTGCAAAGAAATCCTAACAACAACAAAAAGGAGAAACACTCAAACCAAAGAGGTGGGAAGAAAAAGGTGTGCGCAGCTTTAGTCTCATAGAAGCCTCCTCCCAAATTTTCTAGGAGGAGAAGAAAGTTGACCTGGACAAAAATAAGAACTGAATGCAAACTTTCCAAAATCAGGCTAAGAAAAAAGTTACCAAGTAAACACACACCAAACTATAAATTGAAACAGTTTGTTTTGGATGTTGTGAGTACAGAAATTTTTCAAGGTATTTTAAATGCTCATGGCTATAAAAGCCTATTTAAAGGTGGGAGGGTCATGTCATCAGTCTAGGCTCTGAGTAAAGATGTCCCATCCCAGAGAAACCCTCATGGTGAGTAAACCATATGTCCTTAACATCCAGTCCAAAAGAACTAAATCTTCTTCTGACCTGTTTGTTTGTATGTTACATTTTTTGCCAGAGGATCAGAGAGATAATTTGGGTTACAAATCACTTAATCCTCAGATTATATCCAAGGCATTCACAATCAGAGGCCATCCATTGACCAACATTAATTTTCAACTAATTAAAATGCCAGTGAGGCAACAAGGGAAAATTTCCTTGGAAGGAAATGCTTCTAATATTCACCTTTAAGTTTTCCTGTAAGGCTGCCAGGTCCACAGAAGGAAAAAATTAAGAATGTTAAATATTAAATTTGGTTTCTAACAGTTTCCCAAGCTTCTCCCTTCCTTCCCACCATCGTATGGATGACCTAAAAAAGCAAAAATGCTATAACATCTTAATCATTCTTGGTTCACCTAGCACTATCCATAGTGTGTTCAGTGGAAAAGCTGAGGCACAGGAACATTAAACAGTTGCACAGACTGTTCTTTCCCTTCTCTAAATTCCCAGACTATTTATAATCTACAGGTCACAGTTAAAGTATTAGATTATACATTATAGTGTCATATTATTCTGTATTTGTTTTTATTAATCTCTATTTGTTTTATATGGTGTCAGTCATATATCCTGACTATGACTGTATGAAATGAAATACTAACTAGTGTCAGACATGTGCTAAACAATACCGATATTCTTTATTTTATCTTCATAACAGCCCTATCATGTAGGTATTAATAGTTCCGTTTCACAGAAGAGTAAAGGGAGGCTTAAAGACATTAACTTGCCCAAATCAAAGCTGGTGTCAGAGCTAGAATTGTTTGACTACTTACTGTGACTTAATTATATATTTTATTATACTATTCCAAAAGCTCCTAACACAGTGCTAGTCTAGTCATAAGCAGGCACTCAATAAACACTGCCTGATGATTAGCATATAGCACCAGGCAGGACCCCATGTCTTCTACACAGACTACATGACCCTCAACCCTCTACACACACCCCATACACACCCCACTCGAGGCCACTAAGCAACTTCCAACAAGCCATGCAGCATTCCTTCAGCTCAACTGCTGCAAAAGAATGACAAATACCAACCCTCCACTTTGCTCAAAGCCAAAAGGACTTGGCAGGCAGGTGGGGTTTCCAGTATCCACATTAGGAGCTCACTGAAACTCAGCCTGCCCTATGATACACACCCCTGAGTTCAGGGAGCAAAGGGAAAAAAGGCAGTAGCAGAAAAAAAGATTCTCAGGCTCTGAATGGCAGCATTATGTAGGGTAAGGCAAAAAGCTCTCACACTTGAGCTAGGTGTGTCAGAAACCAGAGGTGAGAGCCAAAAAGAACAAAGCCAAGAGTGGTAATAACAAATGGTCCAAGAAATACTGATGACAAAATATTTCACTTAAATTACAGGTCTAGCACCAAACAATATAGTCCATCTACTAAAGATACATGAGAAAATAAAGAGTTCTACCAACATGGCTCTAACAACCTATTTTTAAAAAGAAAAAGAACTTCCTAGGCAATACCAGAGTATTTTAGGGGTAAAAGAGCATAATGTCTGTAACCTACTCTGAAATGGTTCAGGAAAAAAAAAAAATTTGTGTGTATGCATGTATACTTATGTATATATGGAGAGAGAAGGAGAGAGAAAATAGTAAAGCAAATATAGCAAAATGTTAACAATAAATAAATCTGGCTCAAGGGTATATGAAAATTCTTTGTTCCATTTCTTGCAACTTGTTTGTAAGTTTTAAATTATTTTTTAAGTTGAAAAGGAATTGATATCTGCAAATAATACAAGAACTTAAAATTATGTAAGAATTAGCTTGTACTGTATGAAGTATTAGTAACTCAATGCAAAATCATGACTAAAATCATTAAGCTGGTAGATAATAACCATGCCAGATGATATTGGCAATCCCAAACTGAAAATAAAAGAAAGAAAAAGAAAAATACAAAAATGTATAGATATGAGGAAAAATTAAAAGGAAATAAAGCTTGAATCCTATTTCTATGACAAGGAGAGGTCGAAACACAGTGTAAGTTCAAGCTGTTGTCAGGAGCAAGTGATGTAGAGTAATTGTGATATTATTAAGAGGACTAGGACTAGACCTGGAGTTGGAAAAACATGGGTTCAAATTCTACATTTTTACTACTTTATGTAATCCCAAATAACTTAGGTGTCCTGAACTTTGTTTTCTGGTTCTATGGAACGGTGGCACAATACGTATTTCACACAGTGACTAAGATTTAACGTGCTAGGTATGTGAAAGCAAGTTTTCAAAACAAAGAATTAATAATGAGTTCACTGAATGAGTGAATTGCTGAGCCTAAAAACTGAAAAGTAAATTTCTGTTTGGGGACCTCAGGATACTAGAAAGTTGTAAGCCAGCAGGAATAAGTCTTCTAATTATATAAAAAGAACAATAGGCCTCACATAGAACAAGGTACATGTCAGTATGATTTAGCTATGTGCTTGAAGAAACATTTGAATTTTACAATTATTTAAAAAATACAAAGTTTAAAAAAATAAAATAAAAAGTTTAACATAAAAAGGTAAACAACTGAGTCTATTACAAGGAATAGGGTAACATTTTAGAAGGTCTACAAACACTGACCATGTTCAACTGATCAATGATTCAAATGGAAAAGCCATGAAGAGTATCTCAGTTTCTAAGGAAGGAACAGTAGCCCCATCACTAGTGATTAAAGTCAAAAGTAACCCAAACAATAGGAAGTCAAACTGTACAACACTGAGATATCCCAAGAGTTTCCAGAAAATTTGCCCACATTTCTGGTTCTGTTATTCTATACAGCAGTTTACTTATAATTTACTGAAGAATCTATACTTGAACTGATAAATCAGCAGGCAATTACCTCAATTCCTTGGTACACTCCACATGTCAATAATTACAAACTATATCCATAGTATCTTCTCGCTTATTATGAGGATATCAATGTCTGGCATATAGTAACTGCTATATAAATTATTGTTATTGTTATTATTACCATCCAAACATTCCCTTCTCATGAGCTCTTTTCCCTTTAAAGATAACCACATAGATATCCTATATTCTTTAAAAACCCAGTAACAGCAAAGACCACCTTGAACTTATTAAATCCTTACGCCTACTGTCCTAAATTTTTTTCAACCTTTCACTGCTAAAAGTCTCTGTAAAATAATTTACAACTGCTGCTTCTCCTTGCTCATCATTAATGTCTTCAGAACATGGTACTGTTCCTTTATTCCACCATCACAATTCTACTTCATGGAACATTTGCCTTCTAAAGAAATCTAATTTCAAAACCCACTGGCTTTTTCCATATGCCTCATTCTTCTTAACTTTTCTGCAGCACCTAACACTGGCTGCCTGATGTAACACAATCGTGAATTCATAGGGTGAATTAATAAGAAAATAAAAGAATGACAAAAATGAGAGAATGACAAACACTGGTTCTCCTACTGCTCTGACAGTCCATTTTCTCTCTCTTTTGTTGCTTTCTTAAAAGTAAGCATTCCGGGACTTTCCTGGTGGTGCAGTGGTTAAGAATCTGCCTGCCAATGCAGGGGACACAGGTTCAAGCCCTGGTCTGGGAAGAGCCTACATGCCGCGGAGCAACTAAGCCCGTGAGCCACAACTACTGAGCCAATGTGCTGCAACTACTGAAGCCTGCGTGCCTAGAGCCCTTGCTCTGTGACGAGAGAAGCCACTGCAATGAGAAGGCCATGCTCTGCAACGCCACAACTAGAGAAAGCCTGCGTGCACCAATGAAACCCAACACAGCCAAAAAAAAAAAAAAAAAAACCTAAACATTCCCTAAAGTTAAAATTAGACCTTCTTGGTCTTGTCTAGAGTACTTTCCATGAGTGTTCTCATCCCCTTTTCCATCAGAACTTCAACCATAACTTCTGGTTTGATAAATCACAAATCTCATGAACTCTGAAACCAAATTACCAACTATGTGCACACTGTCCCACTTTCAAAACAAGTTTAACATGTCCAAATCTGAAGTCACCGCCTTCCCCCCCAAAACAGTCCCTCCTCTTTATCCCCCATTTTTTAAAATTTACTTATTTATTTATTTTACTAATGGCATTGAGGCAGGAGATAGATGGGCCCCAGGCTGGGCAGCTGGAGTTGTCCCCTGTGGACAGATACTCCAAAATAGCAGGCACAGAGAAGAGCTGAGCACTGCCCAGATAAAGATAGAGATAACATATTTCTCTTTCTTGAGGTCAAGAAGACCTTCCTGACTATACATGCACAGAAAGGCTCTTTGGAGGTCAAAAGGGAGGGGGCATCACCTCATAGCAAGAGATGTCAACCTACCTATAGGTCGCTTCACTAGAATCCATCTTGGCTAAGAGATGTGTGCGCACACATGGGAGGACCCTGATATATACCAAATACGGACTCAAAACCAGGCAAAGCGGGCTTCCCTGGTGGCTCAGTGGTTGAGAGTCCGCCTGCCGATGCAGGGGACACAGGTTCGTGTCCCAGTCCGGGAAGATCCCACATGCCGCGGAGAGGCTGGGCCGGTGAGCCATGGCCCCTGAGCCTGCGCGTCCGGAGCCTGTGCTCCGCAACGGGAGGGGTCACAACAGTGAGAGGCCCAATTACCGCAAAAAAAAAAAAAAAAGAAAATACACAGGACTTCCCTGGTGGCACAGTGGTTGAGAATCCGCCTGCCAATGCGGGGCACACAGGTTCGTGCCCTGATCCAGGAAGATCCCACGTGCCATGGAGCAACTAAGCCCGTGCGCCACAACTACCAAGCCTGTGCTCTAGAGCCTGCGAGCCACAACTACTGACCCCACGAGCCACCCACTCTTGGTGCGTGAAACTCACGCACCAAGAGCCTGTGCTACACAAGAGAGCCACCCCAATGAGAAGCCCGCGCATCACAACAAAGAGTAGCCCCCGCTCGCTGCAACTAGAGAAAGCCCGTGCACAGCAACAAAGACCTAACACAGCCAAAAATAAATAAATTTAAAAAAATACACAGATAGCGAATAAACATATAAGAAGATATTCAATATTATTAGTCTTTAGGGAAATGGAATTAAAACCACACTACATGCCTACTAAGGTAGCTAAAAACAAAAACAAAAATATTTAAAACCTGACAATAACAAAGGCTAATGAGGAAGTATCAGAGCGACTGGAAGTCTCCTAAATTGTTGATAGAAATGCAAAATGACACTGTTGGCAATTACATATAATGTTAAATATACTTTTACCATATGACCTAGCAATCCCATTCCTAGGTATTTTACCCAAAAGAAATGAAAGCTTATGCCACATAAAAACCTTTACACAAGTGTTTATAGTGGCTTTACACATAATCACCAAAAACTGGAAACAACCCAAATGTTCTTCAACTAGTAAGTGGTACATACATACATTAAACTCAACAATAAAAAGGAAAGAATACTGACATATACAAAAATATGGATGAATCTCAAATGTACTATGATGAGACTCAAAAGGCTATATACTATATGATTTCACTTTTATGACATCTTGGAAAAGTCAAAATTAAAAGTCAAAATAGACCAGTGTTTCCAGAAGTTGTGGGTGACAGTAGGGGTTGATTGCAAAGGGGCAGTACCAGGCTGATGAAACTGTTAACATATCTTTTTTTTTTTTTTTTTTTGCGGTACGCAGGCCTCCCACTGTTGCGGCCTATCCCGTTGCGGAGCACAGGCTCCGGACGCACAGGCTCAGCGGTCATGGCTCACGGGCCCAGCCGCTCCGCGGCACGTGGGATCCTCCCGGACGGGGGCACGAACCCGCGTCCCCCGCATCGGCAGGCGGACTCTCAACCACTGCGCCACCAGGGAAGCCCTGTTAACGTGTCTTGATTGTGCTGGTAGTTATACTATACTACCTCTATGCATTTAGCAAAACTCAGAACTCTATACCAAAAAGATTGTGGTATTTTAATATAAATTTTTGTAATTTTATATAGACTACCAAAGATTCTAAAAAACACTTTTTAAAGCATATTTTAAAGTGTCAATTAAAAAAACAAAAACCTTTCCCAGGTCCCTCCTGAAGAATAATGTCCAAACTTCTCAGTCTGATTCTTAATAACATAATCTGACCTTAATTTATATTTTATATTTATCTCTTTTTATCCCACTACATAAAACTTCTCCACCCAGGGCTTCCCTGGTGGCACAGTGGTTGGTTAAGAATCCACCTGCCAATGCAGGGGGCACGGGTTTGAGCCCTGGTCCGGGAAGATCCCACATGCCGTGGAGCAACTAAGCCCGTGCACCACAACTACTGAAGCCTGTGCGCCTAGAGCGTGTGCTCCGCAACGAGAAGCCACCACAACGAGAAGCCCGTGCACCACAACGAAGAGTAGCCCCCGCTCGCTGCAACTAGAGAAAACCCGCGCACAGCAACAAAGAGCCAATGCAGACAAAAATAAATAAATTTATAAAAAGAAAACAAAAAAACTTTTACCCAAACATTTTTCCCATTTCTGTGATCTTATTAATAGTTTTACCTACTTGGGATGCTCAGTAACCTACTTCCCCTCTATAGGTAACCCAGCCTCTTTGTAAAAACCTTTGTAAAACACTCCTTGACTACCCCAAGCCTGAAGGGATCTCCCCCATTTCTGAATTCCTATATAAATTTTCTATAATTGTAAGGGAAATTAATGTTTCTATCAGACCATTGTTTCTAGGGTCCTTCCCCTCTCCCTGTTCCCCTCCATCCCATCTGAGAATAGAGAATGGATGGAGGTCAGAAGCCAATTGTGTTATATACAAATATCTGTTACTGTGTATATACAAATATCTGTTATTGTGGGGATACATTACATAGGAGTTCACTATAGTTTATTTTATTTGTCATATAATCTATCTTTCTATTTATAAATCGTGATTCTAACTAAAAAGCATGATTCTAAATATATATGTGTGTGTATATAGGTATGTATGTATGTGTACACATATACATATACATAAACTTTCCATAATTACTTCATCTTATAAAGCAAGATATTCTAATATTTATGTGATTCAGTTAAAACTTCAGGCTTTCCTCACTGTCAATATAAACATTTTAAGGGACATGACACAGCTTTGGGCAGATGAGATCCTAGTGAGGTAGTTCTGTATAAATGCATCTGAGTCATATCCTTAGATACTTAGTTTAAAAAAA
This sequence comes from Aethalodelphis obliquidens, assembly GCF_003676395.1. Classification (NCBI taxonomy): domain Eukaryota; kingdom Metazoa; phylum Chordata; class Mammalia; order Artiodactyla; family Delphinidae; genus Aethalodelphis; species Aethalodelphis obliquidens. The sequence goes on along the minus strand of NW_020837981.1, from coordinate 11,352,719 downwards.
AAAAACAAACAAAAAACCCAAAGCTAAACAAACTTGGTGAGCATTGCATTATTTGTTTAGTGGAAATCTGTTCCAAAGAAGTTGTCCATATGCAGTTTGTTTGTTGTTGTTGTTGTTCTTTAATTTATTTATTTTTGGCTGCTTTGGGTCTTCATTGCTGAGCAAGGGCTTTCTCTAGTTGCAAATAGTGGGGGCTACTCTTCGTTGCGGTGTGCGGGCTTCTCATTGTCGTGGCTTCTCTTGTTGCGGAGCACAGGCTCTAGGCATGCGGGCTTCAGTAGTCATGGCACGTGGGCTCAGTAGTTGTGGCTCGCGGGCTCTAGAGCGCATGCTCAGTAGTTGTGCCACACGGCAGCATGTGGAATCTTCCGGGACCAGGGATCGAACCCGTGTGCCCTGAATTGGCAGGTGGATTCTTAACCACTGCGCCACCAGGGAAGCCCCATATACAGTTTTCAGTACGGAATCTTGCTTAGTTTTCAGGTCAGCCAATTAGATGATGACTAAAAACAACCACCACCTGATATTGGTAACTAAGTGCTAGATGCAAATTTATTCAAATTTAAATTTAAACGGCTCCATAGTCCATTATCTAATACTCCTATCTGATTGATTTTGCCTTTGTAACAGTAGCAACCAAAGGGCACGCAGCATCCTGCAGAGAATAGTCCTAGACTACAACAAACTAACAGATAGTAGGCTATTTGTCAGCTAGTTATTCCCAAACTCTTTGCAGAAAATGTATCATTATCTTTATCCACATTTATTAGTTTCCAGCCAACTCCAAACACAATGGAATATTCAATCAAAGATGGAAGGAGAAAGAGCATACAAGAACCCTATTGCCGTGTTGCTCTCAACTCTGAAGAAGATACAGCAACCTATATTTTACTATTGCTGAATAGACTCTGAATAAGCTTGTTCATAAATTCCTTTTTTCCCAACTTTATTCAGGTATAATTGATAAAACTGTTATGTATTTAAAGTGTACAATGTGATGATTTTATATATGAATACATTGTGTGAAGGGATTCCCATATCAAGTTGATTAACACATACTAGAAAGGCAACAGAAAAGACCAATGAAACTAAAAGCTGGGTTTTTGAAAATATAAATAAAATTGACAAATCTTTAACTAGACTAAGAAAAAAGAGAGAGAAGGTTCATATAAATAATATCAGAAATTAAAAAGGAGAAATTACAACTGATAACAGAGAAATACTAAGGATCATAAGAAACTACAGTGGACAATTATACACCAACAAACTGAATAATCTAGAAGAAATAAATTAAAATATAGAAATATACAACCTACCAAGTCTGAATCATGAAGAAATAAAAAATGTGAACATAAATACTTATATTTATTTAATCTTTAATCTACTTTATACTTATTTAATCATCATTACGACCTAGCTCCTGGGCTTTACTAAGTCAAAACAGCCTGCATTACCTTGTTGTCTCTAACATCAGGTAAACTAGGAAGCTTAGAAGCCAGAATTGGGAAAGAAGCATGTCATCTTATCACCTATTACCTATTTCTTTATGTAGTAGAGTTACTAAATTGTATGTCCCACATTGTTCCCAATCTGAACACACTAACTTCCTGTGAGCAGGCTAAAAAACCTTTCCCATGTGTGAAATGACAGAAAACAGTGGCTCCCAACCTTTCTGCAGACCCCCACATCCAGAGGCAAGCTTAAGAAAAAACCATGAATTGTGACAGGAAATGATATTAGTAAAAGCAATTCCTTGGGAAGGGAGAGGCACCATATGTGCAGACAACACTGAAAGGCAAGGGCAAGGTGGGGTAGAATTAAGAAAAAAAAAAAAAGAAGAAGAAACCATGAAGATTAAGGGCCCCTCTCTTGCACAGGCCCTCAAGCCCAATATCTACTTTTCTCTTTTAAAAAAACTGTTTCCCTTAAAGTGGGCCCTCTGAATTATGTAAGCTCCAGGTCCCACAGACTCTGAATCATATTACAGAAACTGAGCTTTTATAGTATACGTTACTTGAGAAAATATATTATTCAAAAATCTACTTTAGGGCTTCCCTGGTGGCGCAGTGGTTGAGAGTCCGCCTGCTGATGCAGGGGACGCAGGTTCGTGCCCCGGTCCGGGAAGATCCCACATGCTGCGGAGCGGCTGGGCCCGTGAGCCATGGCCGCTGAGCCTGCACGTCCGGAGCCTGTTGCTCCGCAATGGGAGAGGCCACAACAGTGAGAGGCCCCCGTACCACAAAAAAAAAAAAAAAAATCTACTTTAAATTCGGTAATAGTAATAAATATGTATTTTACTAATCAAAGCCATCTAATACATTATGCGTTATATAAATTTAGTTAGCACTAAATAGATCTAAATTGTACTCTTTGAATTTTTCATTCTTGGGCTGACTGTAATAATTCTACTAGGGATCCACACACAGTTGACAGAGTAGAAATGGCAGGGCTAAATTTAAAAGATCATGGCTCAAGACCGCCAGTATTAGAGGTACAGCTCTAGAAAATGAAGACCTCTAGAAAATGAAGACCTCTAGAAAAAAACATTTCTCTATATTAATGAAATACAGAGAATGATTACTTCACAACGAGTATACACAATGCATCATAATGTGCTGCCATTTTTCTCAGGCCAAAGTATTAAACCAGGCTATAGACGTAGCCGCCCTAATTATCTACTACTATATTCCTCACCGACAAAGTCAGCTTCTCTTAGCCTCTGTGTCTGAAAAAACCCTAAGTAGTCATTCAACTGTTTGCAAAATGAAACTGGCTTAACCATAAAGAGAGATGAGGCCTGGAAGGACACTGGGCCACAGGAAGAGCCTGTCACCCTAAGAGACAGTGGGGTAAAGGAGGTTCAGAGATCTATAGCTTATTAGCATTAGCATTGGAGACTTCTTTATGAATGGGATATGAGTGTAACTGAGACCAATACTGACTAGAAAGGATTTATTCCTGCAGAACCTGAAGGTCCTTTGATGAAACCAGGAGTAAGGTGCAGGTATCTCAGAAAGGGATAGCTCCCTTAAGGGAATTCATTTCATAATCATTAAATGAAGTTCAATGAGGTCTCTAAGTAATACTACTAATTCTATACGTAGAGAATTCCATGACATTCATGCAAATGATAGTATCAAAGTATCTCCACCAAGACATTTATTAACCACAAAGGGAAAGATAGTAACTTTACTGTAGAGAAATGAGGCAGAAACCCCCTTAACCAAGTGATCAAGTCAAACATCACGAGCAATAATACATATTGACATCATGAATCCCATGGTAATAATGCACTGAGAACACATTTCTTGACGTTCTTGCCTAAACCATATAATCTCAGTTCAATCATGAGGAAAAAAAAAAAAATCAGACAAATCCAAATTGAGGAATATTTGACAAAATAACTGACTAATACCCTCCAAAAATGTCAAAGTTATAAAAGACAAAGAAAGACTGAGAAACTTTTACAGAACCTCGGAGACTAAGGAGGAGAAAACTCTAAAATGCAATGTGAGATCCTAGACAGGATCCTCAATAAAGAACAATGGTGAAGAAACTTGAAGTTTGACGGTCTTTATGTAACAGTATTGAACCAATGCTAATTTCCTGCTTCTGATCATTATACTATGCTTATATAAGATGATAAGATTAGAGGAAGCTGGGTTAGGGCTATATAAAAACTGTACTATTTTTGCAACTTTTCTGTAAGTCCAAAATTGGTTCAAATAAAAAACTTTTTAAATGTGCAAATAATTCATTGAGGGAGATGAAAGCTTGGGCCCAATGTGGAATAGAGGCAATTGGAGGATTAACATCTATACTTATAAAGGTAAGTGGACTAATAGTTTGTGATCATGGGAAATTTAGAGTCCAATGAAGGCTTGTGTGAAATGTCTGGGGTTATCATGTTTAACATCAAAGTTTAGCAGTTAATGGGTTATTAGTTCAGAAACCTGTTTCTCAGAGCTTGATTTACCTAGAATGAACTATTAGAAAAGTTTTTAAATCTACAAGATCAAGGATAAGTAAATGTAAAATAGCAGGGGTCTTGTTAGGGTGATGAATTATTTTTTTTCCTCTTTTCTCTATTTTCTAAATTATCTATAATTCATAGATGAATTATCTTTAATTTATAGTTTCCTTACTTAAAGTAAAACTAAAATTGGAATTTAAACTCATTTTCCCTAAAAACAGAATGAAAGCACTCTGGACCAGAGGTAACCAACCATTGAGAAAGCTGTTTAATAATTGGTAACTACTTCCTATTTAGAAACAGGGGGCCAGATGTGGATTTCTATTTCCTTTCATTCTGTTTTCATTGCTGCTGCTGCTGAGGTCCAGATCCTCTCCCCTCTGGACTACTGGACCACATTCTGACTCTTTGACAGGTCTCCATTCCTATATATGTGACTACCAGAGGACTCCTAAAATACCATGACACTCACCTTTTCAATGGCTTCCAGAGATGGGTATTCTTTTGGCTAGAGAAAAATGGTATTTTTATAATTCACAAGGGGAGAAATTAATGGATGGAGTTTTCACAAGTTTCTCTCCCATAATTTTTTCTTGTCCACTTATTCCACTGCTTACAAGGCAAAAACATGAACAAAGAGTAAACTTTAAAAAAAAAAAAAAAGCAGGGACAGTTTTTTGGGGGCAGGAACCCGCTGTGTCCCCCTTTGCCTGGCAAAGCAATAAAACTATTCTTTTCTACAAAACAAAAACAAACCCAAAGCAGTCAACAGGACCTATTTTGACAGGTTTTTTTTCTTATTGACTCATGTTCATGATTGTGCTTTCTTTTTTTTTAAATTGATTTATTTATTTTTGGCTGTGCTGGATCTTTGTTGCTGCGTGCGGGCTTTCTGTAGTTGTGGCGAGCAGGGGCTACTCTTCATTGCGGTGCTCAGGCCTCTCATTGCAGTGGCTTCTCTGGTTGCGGAGCACGGGCTCTAGGCGCACGGGCTTAGTAGTTGTGGCATGTGGGCTCAGTAGTTGTAACGCACGGGCTTAATTTCTCCACAGGATGTGCGATCTTCCCAGACCAGGGCTCAAACCCACGTCTCCTGCATTGGCAGGCGGATTCTTAACCACTGAGCCACCAGGGAAGTCCATGATTGTGCTTTTTTTATTGCATATTTTTACATTCACATAGTCCGCTAGTAAAATTAACTACTAATTTATAAGATTGAATTAAATATGTCTGGCACCTACACAAAGTTTGAGAATCATTAGACCTTACCACCATTTTCCAGCTACATCTACTCATTTATTCATCAGACATTTCACTGAGCACCTATGAAGTGCCCCTCACTCATCCTCCACTCCAAGATAAGCATTCCCATCCTCCCCCATATTACAGTTATTTGTGTACATGGAGTACCTCACATATTCCTTAAGGGTATCTTTTTATTCCACACAGAAGTTGAATATAATAGGCACTGAATCACTGAAAGTTTAATTTAAAGAGAAAACTTCTCGTTTGAAGGGATAAGTACCTAGAACAGCCAATTCCAACATTCTGATAAACTCTGACTCTCCTTAAATAAGAGTCCTCCAAATCTCCATATCTAGCTTGAGATATCACAGATGTTTTTTTCTAATGAAGACTGTATCAACTCAATCAATATTTGCTCTGATTCAAGCTTAAAAATAAAAAGAGATAGCATCTACAACCATAAAAAAGTCCACGTTATTTGTTGATTTATGGGCTGGTTATCACAAACTCCCCAGTGAATACAGTTACTCAACTCAAACAATTTCCTGAGGGTTGGACTTTGGCAGCTTCAAATTATTACATCATGTACAACAAGAAAAACTGTATGCTGATAAAGGACAGAAAGCCTTATATTTTTTCTTTTTGTAAGAGCTTAGAAAACTGTCATTTACAATAAATTTGTCCAAAAGCAGCTGGAAAAAAAAACAAGACATGTTTCACTTTACTATTAAGTGACAAATGTAACGACTAAGAAATGACATTTGGGGACTTCCCTGGTAGTCCAGTGAGTAACACTCCGTGCTCCCAATGCAGGGGGGTCCAGTTCGGTCCCTGGTGGGGGAACTAGATCCCGCATGCATGCCACAACTAAGAAGTCTGCATGCCACAACTAAGAGCCCACATGCCACAATCAAGAGTCCACATGCCATAATTAAGAAGTCCACATGCTGCAACTAAGACCCAGCACAGCCAAAAATAAATTAATAAATTAATTTTAAAAATAAATAAAAAGAAATGACATTTGCAGGCTACTTAGCCCCTCCTTATAAAGATCCAGAGCTATATAGATAATCTACTGACTTCCAAGGGAGGCAGCATGATAGTAGAAAGAACATAGTGGTTTAAAGTGCAGGCTTTGCAGGGCCAACCACATTATATAACCTCAGGAAACACCATGATCATAGTGGAGATCCAGGAGGCACCATTCCCAGGGAATACAATGTGATTTATAAAACTTAGGGACCGGGCTTCCCTGGTGGTGCAGTGGTCAAAAATCCGCCTGTCAATGCAGGGGAAATGGGTTCGAGCCCTGGTCCGGGAAGATCCCACAGGCCGTGGAACAACTAAGTCCATGTGCCACAACTACTGAGCCTATGCTCTAGAGCCCACAAGCCACAACCACTGAGCCTGTGAGCCACAACTACTGAAGTCCACGGGCCTAGAGGCCACGCTCTGCAACAAGAGAAGCCACCACAATGAGAAGCCCGCGCACCACAATGAAGAGTAGCCCCCGCACACCACAACTAGAGAAAGCCCATGCCCAGCAACAAAGACACAACATAGCCAAATATAAATAAATAAAATAAATAAATTTTTAAAATAAATAAATAAATAAATAGAAATAAAACTTAGGGACCTAGAGTTCACATGGTAGAACAGGTTTGGACTCTACCACCTAACAACTGTGTTATCTTGACCAACTTATTCAATCAATTATTGAAGTCTCAGGTACCTCATCAGTAAAATGGAATTTAAAAATATATATATGTCTCTCATACAACTCTTACGAGAGTTAAATGAAATAGTGTGTGTGTATACATACATATATGTGTATATATATTTTATATATATATATATATATATATATATAATTAGCCCAGTATCTAGCAAATGAGACATAAATGTTTTGATGATAATTATGAAGAAGCAGGATAAAATGAATCTAAATTCCAATCCTGCTACATCACTTTCAGGTCATTTACTACATGTAATAAATGTGATTTCTTGAGAGTATTGCAACAAAATTATAACACTTAGGGCCAGGTACAAAATAGGAGCTCCATAAATAGTAGCTGTGATTATGATAACTGCATCCCCTATACCTATCCTCTCTCTTTCCTTCTCCCTTTCTCTCTTACATACACCGCCCCCCTCCCACACACACACTTACTGTAAAAATTCTATGAGATTAAACTATAATAGATAGCACAAACCAAAAGCCACATCAAAATGAGGGAAAATGTATTCTAAAAATAATGCATTTTCAATACAATTCACCTCGACTACTGTGGTAACTTCCAAACTATTCTCCCCCTTCTAATCCTACCTATAAAATGGTGCCAAAAGCAATCTCTGATCAATTACTATTTAGCTCAAAAAACTTCAGTGACAAAATACTTACACTTAAAACACAAAAAAATGAGTTGTTCTATGTATACACCCGGCATTTTGCTCAATAAGGAATATGTATATTTATTGAAGAAAACCTGCATATAAGTGGACCCATGCAATTCCAGTCCCTGTTGTTCAAGGGTCATCTGTATTACCCTTCCCCCAGCCCCATCTTCCCAGTATTTCCTAATACTAATAATCCACTCCACTCAGCAAACCTGTCTGAAGAAGCCATCCTGCTGGCAATTTATAGTAATAAAGACTAATGATAGTCACACCCTATTAGGAAGGAGTAGTCATTTATATTTAATTCATTTCCCAAAAGATTTTCTAAATACTGTCCCCTACCAATTGGGATTTAATCTCTCCCTCCCAGGAACATTTTGTTAATCAGTTCTTAACCAACACCCGAGTACTTTATTAGAATAAAAAGCAGAAAGTGACATTGCCTTACACTCAGCAGATGTTCAACACTTGTTAAATAAAAGAATAAATGAAGAACTAAGTTTTTTGAAATACATTTTTCAATTTAGAGATAACTCAGTTATAAGTATAACCAGTCATCTCTTTATTTCTTCCCTGAATCTCCTGCCTAAATCATATCATACCTAAATCATACCTTCTGTTTCCCAAAGGTCTATGGAAGAAAGATACTCTACCTAATAGCCAGTAGAACAAACACAACATTCTTCCTCAAACATGCTGCTAGTAAGGCTTCCCTGGTGGCACAGTGGTTGAGAATCTGCCTGCCAATGCAGGAGACACGGGTTCGAGCCCTGGTCTGAGAAGATCCCACATGCCGCGGAGCAACTGGGCCCGTGAGCCACAACTACTGAGCCAGCCCGTCTGGAGCCTGTGCTCCGCCACAAGAGAGGCCGTGACAGTGAGAGGCCCGCTCACCGCGATGAAGAGTGGTCCCCGCTCGCCGCAACTAGAGAAAGCCCTCGCACAGAAACGAAGACCCAACACAGCCAAAACTTAAATAAATAAATAAATAAATAAATGTAAAACAAACATACTGTTAGTAGCGCCAAACTAGTAACTGTGGTAGATAAAGGGAAAAAAGTCAATAGTGAATACATTAGGCCCCAGGATAGCAAAATGATAACTATGAGTTCCATAAAGTTGCCTTATATTATCCTCTATTTCAGTAACTTAGAACTAGAGAGTTTTTTCCTAATTTTTTAAACCCTAAGATTGTTTTTCAACTTAAATGTTCAATTGCAACCATGCAGTATTTATTAATCATTATAAACATACCACTTAAAAAAAAAGGAGCTTACAATTTAAAAAATTAAAAAAAAATAAACATACCACTGCCCAAATTATTTCAGCACAAACAATAATGAAAGCATGATGGCTCTATCAAAAGCCACTGACTGCACTGGCTTGACTCGTTTCTGCTAGGAGAACACTGGCACTGAATGGCACAAGCAACTCCAGTGTGAGAGACCAAGCACATGACTGGGAAGGTGACAGAGGATACGAAGGGAAGAAAGGCATGTATCAAGAACCCCTCCTCTCTGGGGGCAGGAGTGGAGGGATGGGCAGGGATCCACTGAAATCTACTCTAAAAGCCTTCTAATACTCAAAATCATGCTGCCAGACTCCTGGTTTTGAGCCAGTTCGAATCCCACCTCTACTTCTGACAACTGAGAGACCTTAAGCAAAGTACTTACCCCCCAGCTCTTTCAGCTGTAAAATTATAATAACAGTAGCCACCACTTAGTGAACACCAACTTTATGCTAGGCACCAGACACATGGTACGTCCTTTAATTCTCACAATTAATCTACCAAGTAGGGATTATTTCCCTCATTTTCCGAAAAAAGAAAAACCCATGTTCTACCTATGCATGACTGTTTCCCAAAGGGATAATACTACCTATCTGACAAGGTCATATTGGGAATTAGAAGTAAATGCAAAGCACTTAGCATAGAAACTAGCACTTGCCACATGGTAGTAGAGCTCAGGAATTCATTATTATACAAGTGCACCTATCACTTGAATAAGTGATTCAATTGAACCGCAATGAAATACCACAAACAAGTTTTCCCTCACATCATCTACCATAAAAATGACTTTTAATTAGCAGTACTTCTGAAGAACCCAAGGCTTATAACTTTATAACTGCTTGAAATACCAGAATATCATCCATTCAATGTCAACACATACACACATACACACACACACACACACACACACACACACACACACTGTTTCTTAGTTGAAGATCAAAACGTATAATCCAAGGAAATAGAAAGCCCATTATGAAAGTGATATTTGACTTAAGCTGAACACCGAATATTAAATATTTTGCTTTCAAAAGGATTATAGACCTCACATCTCAAGAGAGAAGGTGCTAATGAACAAATCTAACTTCCCAAAAGTAATTCCCAGAACCATCTGTTATCCTCAGTACTCAGCAAACCATTTCCCAGAATTGACAATATATTGCCAAAATTTTAGTGAATTTTGCCAACATTTGCTGAGAAGAAAAAAGAATCATTCCAATTCTGGAAATAAATGCTACTTTCCAGCTTAGCCACAAAATAAGACCTCTTCTTCATTATTTCTTTTATCAGTATGTTAATACTGAAAATAAGTATAAAGAAATCACAAATAACCTTCTATCTGAAGGAAATTTAAAATACTAAACCCACAACCCTTGCCTTTAATTCTATGAGCTCAAGAAAATCTATGAGAATGGGTTTTTAAACCAATAATAAAAATCAAAGTTCCAAAGCCTTAATAATTGAATAAAAGGAGGGAAGCACAGAAACAACAGTCAGCATTAAAGAAGCCTTCTGAAAGTTAAGAAGTTAACCTCACTTTCAAGGTTTAAACTTTGCCCGTTAAAAGCAACACTTCACAAAGACTGACCAGTTCCCTACATCCCTCCACCCACCCAGTTTTACCATAAGCACGTACTTACCAGAGAGCACACTCAAACCTCCAGCAAAAGGCCACCAGAAATCACAAGGGCATTTGTGGGACCAGTGATACATGAATGGGGAGGGGCAAGGGAAGAGCTAGAGTTCTGGGGAGGGAAGGGTACGTTGGGAGGAGACAACTGAAGCTAGCAACAATGGGAAACTGTGAATTTAAACCACAAAGGCTTCCCGCAGAACAGAGTAACAGGGAAAGGGCAATTCTTTTTACCACCTACCAGGAACTCAGCACTGACAATTCATGATAAAGCTAAAAACATGGAGCTTCCAACGAAACACAAAGTAAACTTAAGAAACTAACCAAAAGTAACTTGAAAGGACACACCACAAACTTCATAAAGGCTTAAGAAAAACATTTAGGAGTCTGTTTCCTCCCGGAGCATTCCTGATGACAGAGGTCAGCAGTATAACAATAAGGTTTGCGGAGTGGCAGCTGCTTTCAAATGGAGGGCCAGCACTAAAAAAGTCCTTTGCACTAAGTCAAAAGGAGCACTTGAAGACGCTTTCGTAGTGCTTTTGAGAAAACCAAAACAGTGTCGTGTTTGAATCCTTAATTCATAATTCCAAGACTGTCTAGACTTAAATTGAATTAAATCATTTTAAGACGCAAAACTCTTCCAACTATCTTAAACAAGACACACTCTTAAAGAAAATTAATGTGTAAACTGAGAGGTTGGATTCAGGAATCAATTTTTAAAAGCTTGGACTCTCAAAGATTCCCAACCTGAAAGGCGAGGACAGTGAAAAATCTCCCCCCTTCTCTCAGGGAAGAGGCCAAATTATATCACCAAGAACAAACAGCAGGCAGAGTCCTACCCCCAAACATGTGATCATTCCACCCAGAACTCACATTTGCAGGCAGGGCACAAAGGCCCCAGAGGACCAACGCACACCCTTCTATGTACTACTCCCTGTTATAAAACAGCTTTATTGAAAGGAGTTGTTTTATAAGCATACTGATGAAAAAACTCATCAGCAGAATCCTTGCCAAATAGGAAGTTCTGTTGTATTTCTATAGGTTGAGAGAAAATGTATGGGTTGATTTTTTTAAAGATTTAATTAAGATTTATTGGCAAAATTAAACAAAAGCAGGCACTACCCAAAACTAATTAAGCTCTTACATTTTAACAATATACTAGTCTAAAGTAGTCCTTTCACAAGAAGGGAAGTGCCCAAATTAAAAAAAAAGAAAGAAAGAAAGAAAGAAACTATTGCTTTTCTTTTGCTAACCATTAGCATTCTAATTCAGGTCTCCTAGTGCTTGGTGGAGGGGGTGGTGGAGATGTTAGTGTCATTTCAAAATGTGAAACACAGGATTTCTACGATCAGTGCTAAATACAAAAAAAGAGTGTACAAATATCAAGGTCAAGCTCTCCAATCAAGTCCTTAAGAGATGGTTATATAGTCCTTGTGGAACTAATCAAATAAAACTAAGAATACTGGGGCAACCCTGGTTACAATGCAACTAGGTAACATGACTTCTCATCTCAGCCAGGCAAGGGAGGCGATCCACAGGGAAATCTTACCTTATGAGCTATAATCTCTTTTGAAGCCCCTCAGAAAATACTTCATGCAAAACTCTCCTACATACTCACATTCTGCCTTGTATAAGTTATTTTTGGACATTTCTTATTTCCTTTTCAAGACTGCCTAGGAGATTCTGTCTCATATAAAGAGAACCCTGTGTCAACCACTAGGCATCTCAACCCAAAATAAATTGAGTAACTACAGCTTTGTGCTAGATGAGTGCCAAATTGCTTATAGGAGTGTTTTTGTGGGCATGATTGCTAGGTCAAGATGTTGCAAGAAGGGGGACCACTTCCAGGGCTCGAGAGTGGGCTCTTGTCTAACACTCGGAAATGAATCCGAGGAGACACACATACTGACAAAAGCAAAAGACTTTACTGGGAAGGGGCGCCCGAGCAGAGAGCAACAGGGTAAGGGAACCTAGGAGAACTCCTCTGCCCTGTGGTTCACAGTCTCAGGTTTTATGGTAAGGGGATCAGTTTCCAGGTGGCCAATCATCTTGCTTGGCCCATATTCGGTCTGACTCAGGGTCCTTCCTGGTGGCACAGGCATGTCTCAGCTAAGATGGATTTCATCGTGAAGGTTTATGGGAGGTTGCCAGGACACATTGTCTCCTCCCTCCTCCTTCTGGCCCCTCCCAAATTTTTCCAGGTTAGTTTTACAAGACATACTATGGACTGGCGTGTCCTCCCTCCTTTCAGCTCCTCCCAAATTCTCCCGGTTAGTTTTCCACAGCAGAACCATGTTCTTCTTCAGGACCTCCTACTGTGAGACAATGCAGGCAAGCAGTTATCATCCTGCCTCCCCAGCCAAGGTGGGGAGTTTCAGTCAAGGGTTCCCAAACAAAGAGGGAGACTAACATATATGGGTTTAGATGTCATTTTTAAATGTTCAGGGATCCTGAAGTTGGATGACACTGGTTACAACAGTGAAGCTGAGCAGGAGCCTGCAGAGCCTTCCCAGGTACAAAAGCCGCTCCGTGTCTCAGTTTCTTGGTTGTAGAAAAAAGGCTTTAGTCTCCTAGGCCTTCCATGAGTTCCAAAGAGCAGCCTCATGCAATCAATGATTAGATTAGTCACAGGACTCCTGGTTCCTCCTGAAGGGATACTGATAACAATCTGATGCATATCTTCGAGCTGTTCTGCAGAAACTAAGACACACACACACACACACACACACACACACACACACACACACACACA